>NC_056726.1:1665461957-1665562365 GCF_019279795.1 Protopterus annectens | reverse complement strand
GTGTAATGGCATGGCACCCGGCAGCTGGACAGTGTACGTGACTATGCTGACACATATCACAGTGCACTTCCGCAACATGTACGCAATGGTAGGGACCATGCTATTCCACACAGAGACATGGCGGTACTGGCCTTTTCACAGATGCCACAGTGGTAGTCATGTTCCATGCACATCTGCTGTATGGGCACATGTGCAGGCTGTTGCACGGTGGGTATATTCACATGTGTGGGGTGCATCACTTGACAGTCATGGTGGGTCCTCGTGGTCCATCACATGCTCCAAAGCTAGATACCTACACATGACTGCTGTACATTGCAGTGTGGGCCCTCAGGCAGTGTGGTGGTATGTCTGTGTTGTTTGGCTACATCCACATTCGATGTAGCGTACAACAGTCACCCAGGCATTGCCAACTGAGATGTTGTTGGCAACATGCCAGCCAATGGGGTATCTACCAACAATACACACTCTCACTCACTACAGGGTTCCAATCCATACATGGACATCGCGGTGTCCCTGTGGACACATACATGGTACTGCCATGCACACGTTATGTTCTAGGACACTGTCCCAATGTCACCTCCGATCTCCCTAGCTGTTATGTCCCGCCAACCTGTTTGGTATGTGTCTCTGCAGCAGCCCACTGAATTAACTGCTAGCCTGTTCATGGATGTTGTGTACCTTGACCACCACACTACCGCATCTATCACACTACACATGGGTGGTACTGCATTGCACATGTGGGACTGCATTCGTACACCCATGACTGGACCATTCAGTATGGCACTGGGGCACATCCTCACATCCGTGCTTCACACACTCATTGATGACCTCCATGCCTTTACTGGCACCCTTGTTGGGCCTCTGTGTGCCACAGCACACCACATACACATGCTGGCCACCTGTCATACCATTGCATGGGTGGTTGGTGTGGTACGGAGGGTAACAGATCAGACATTGTCCCCACATTGCCCTTCAGCACCATTCCACATTCTGGTATTGGCAATGTACACATCCACCATCACATCATACCCTGTGTCTCAGGATGTTAGGCTATATGACTCCTGGACAGGACACACAGTGGTGCAAGCATATCATGCTACCTACTACATGTCAGGTACATGTGGCATTACACAGTCCTCAGTCATGTGGCCCCTCATGTTTACTATTTGCTTACATACACAACATGCTGTCACAGAGTACTGTCCATGCCTAGATATCCCACATCTACATACCTGGCAGCATTGTAGCTCCACCAGCTCATACTGCTAACAACCATACAGGTGTCAGTGTGGCAGATACATCATGTAGATGTCATTGCATCAGGATACATCACACATGGTGCATACACATCACCTTTGCATAGCAACAGTCATCCACTGGGTATCACATGGATACTGTCCCCATACATGCATATCACATTGTACATGGTTGCTGTACACACACATGCCCCACATGGTGCTGTGGTTGCCATATTCCACTGTGGCATGGGTACACATCTGCAGGGCCACACATATCTGTACTGTGTGTGTTGCTGGTACATAGGTAGCCTTTGTACCTGTGCCATACACACATCTACACACGGGCAGGGTTACAATAATACATTCGTGGTGTACCTTCCGCAACAGCTACGACTTTACATGGCATGGCATAGTCATGCCGTGATGTATACCAGGCTCAGACAGTTTACATATGCAGATGACAGACGGGGAACACATCTGTACTCATCTGCATACCACTTACTCAGGGGTGTCATCTACTCTGACATGGGCCATGTCCTCTGCATTAGTGATGCATGTAGTACTCCTACATGGCAATTGCAGTGGGCGGGGTGAATGAAGCACTCCTGCATATGTGCACACATGCCACATTGCATAGCCTGGGCTTCTGTGTTACTTCCGCAGACACGACACACACCATGCTGTGGAACGTAGGTCCTGTGCACATCCCACAGGGACACACTGTGGCACTGGTCATGTGATAGCTCCACAGCGGCAGTACTGTGTAGACATGCAGTTGATATCCACCTCTGCTGTTCAGTGGACACTACCATGGGGAGGTGACACTACTGTGTACACTGCACATGTGTTTACACATGGACCTGCCGGACGTCATTGTTGCACACATTGCACCTGCTACAGATCGTTTGGACATGGTTACTTGGTGTTCCTTCCATTTCGGGTGGCTATTCTGCTACTACTCTGTCCCATATGTACAGGCCATACATATCCTGTTAGTGTACATAACACTAGGCCATACCTCCATTATGCATGCTATGCCTGTGATACTGTGTATGATGTCTGTCATATCCACCATGACAGCTTTACATTACACATACTTGACATGGTAACCCCTACTGCGAGGCATACGTGCACGTCGCGTTACATTACGTATGACATCGACGGTATATGCCCATACACATGTGTGCTGTGGCAGTATACATACATGTCCTATCCCCTGCTGTGGCACTTCCTTGTTGGACATCCACTGCCAGCATTGGCGTGGGTGGTGGCATTGTTCTGTGTTTTGCCACCCTATGGCAGCCCTTGGGTTATCCCGGCTGTGTACATGATGTCCCACTGCTGTGCACACGGTGTCCACAGTCGTTGGTATGCTCAGCGGGATAGCACTACATAACCACCTTTCACCTCTCTCTGCTTTATGGACAGGTATCCTTACTTACAAACACCATTCACATACAGTGCAGCTTCGTCATACATATCATGCGTTACACACCAGTACATCTCGTGGGTTCTACATACCTTTCCTGTGTTTACTTCCGTTTTCCGTTCGAGTCTCGCTATATCCTTAACTCTCAGTCGAGCCGTTTTTTAGTAGTGGTTCGGTATGAACATACAGTTTGAATATCCTAGGAGTCTTCCTTATATCCGTCGTCACCTGCGACATGTGGGTTCATCACACCAATAGCTGTTCCTTGGTGTGTACTTATGCGCATATCACCTGTGCATCTACTCCATTCGTACGCGTCGGAACTAGGGCATGGTTCATTCCTCGCCTGGGCGTTGGTTATTTGCACTACCTTTGTGGAGATGGTCTGTATTGTGTTATGTTATGTGTGACTGCAGCCACTATGTGTGGCGTCAGGTACATTTTGCAGTGGTGTTAGCCGTGGATTGTGTGTGTTGGGTATGGTATTATGTTCGACATGTGGGTGTCCCTGTCCTGGCGGCGTCTGTCGATGGCATTTTGCATTCGGATGTGTAACATAACTCTTGTATTCCTTTACACAACGGATGCAGGTATGCGTCCGCTGCTGATAGTGTTTCCCACGTGAGATGTTGCGGTTATGCCGCTGTCATTGACTGCCTGTATGTTTTTGCTGCTATTGCTGCTTGTATCCCTTTGATATGTGCGATGGGGTATATCGGCGGTTGTGGGTGACGGGTACGGGTTGTGGGCCTTGCATTTCTACATACACGGTATGCTTGTGTGTGTGCTCCATCCCTGCCTGGGGAGCTGCAAGTTACCTGTCTGTTGTTCTGGGAGTGTAGGTTTTGTTGATGTCGTCTGGTGTCGGTATCGCCTGCATGTGTGCTTCCTGCATGTATTCCTCTGTCACATTGGTAGTATATCTGCGGCTGTTCTTACGTGCCGACTATCTCTTGGCATTTTGTCCCGGATATTTACGGTCATTGTGGTCCTGTACTTGGGACGGCCTGTATGCTACCGGTTGCCACCTATTCGGGTGGCAATTGCTTGTTTAACACTCGTAGAACACACAGCGGTGTTTACGGGCCGATACGTAGCCACGATCGGTGTCGGGGTAGCACATGCGTATTTCCGCGGTACATGACTATTGCTGTGTAACGTTGCCGACGTATCGTTTTGAAATTAACATATCGGTGCCATACATACGGTCATGGTTTGTACATACGTCCTTTGCATTTCATGTTGGCTATACTCCTGTGGTACATTCTGGGACATTTTCGCTTTGCATCGTTTTACGTCGCCACGCCTAGCCAGGGAGGGGCTCTCAGTACTACTTTGGGGGTACTGCTGTACATACGCCTGTGGTTCCTATACTGTATGCCTACACATGTTATTCCACTCCGCCTGTCACATGTCACCTACATACACATTTTACAGTGGCACACACATTACACTTGCACAGCGGAACACACGACACCCTCACCGCACACATACACAAACTGCCGCTGTCACAGGGACGGTTGCACACAGTACCTACGTTGCCCGCATCACCGGCGGCAGTGTCTACCTCCGCCCTCATATCCTAATAATATTACCCACACATGTCCTGTTACTGTACCGTGGCCTGGCGATCATCTCGACTCGCGATTATGCATTTAGGTAGGTTGACCTTTCCATGGGTGGCGTTCCCTGTTATGTCAACCCTCCCGGATACTCGGGTTGTCGTTCACTATGTTTACTATGTAGAGATATCGTGTCTTACTTCTCTGTCACCTTGCATCCCTCTGATTCCCTGTCTTACCTGCTGTACTTTATATCTGTGTATGTGTACATATATTTCTACATGTGTAATGATATCTATCTCCATATCTGTGTATGCACATATGTACATATGTATACACCTTGCGGCGAACATGGCAGCATACGGCTACGCCGTCTGCTGTAGGACCCGTGTACGGTTGAGGTGTTGGCGTTCCATGCTCCGCTGGCTGTTGGGTGTGCAGTGTTTGGGTGCTACCCATGTTGGAGTCACACATGGGACCACCCATACGGTACACATTACGGGCGGCCATGTTTGTGTGCCGTCCATTTCACTGTGTGTGCAGGTAGGGAGGTATTAGTCCATGGGGCCTACGCTGTCAGAGTATGTGCTATACGTTCCCTCTTTGCCAAGGCATAGGCATATTGGGTACGCCTCCGTCTGCCTACTGGGGCTGGCACAGTGTGTTCATGGCGCTGAACGCTCTGTGCCTGTGCTTGCCTTGGCAGTTGTGGCGGGCTTGGTGGCCCTTCACCATTATGTCCCTGCAGCAACTGTTTCCGCAGGATCATATTATGTAGCATGGCACATACTATGAATATGTGGGCACATGTGCCTGGAGAGTACTGCAGGGCTCCACCGGATGTATCCAAGCACCGGAACCATGATTTCAGCATCCCAAACACACGCTCTATGATTATTCTGGTTTGTGCGTGTGCCTCATTATGACATTCTTGCATGTGTGTGTGTGCATTTCTGATGGGTGTCATCATCCATGGCTCCAGTGCATAGCCAGCATCCCCCACAAGGTGGCCTTGTGTGATGTCCCCCCTGGCAAATACCTGATACAGCTGTGAGGCATGCCAGATATGGGAGTCGTGGTAGCTTCTAGGGCTGCCAGCACACACATCCATGATAATGCCCTGCGCATTGCACACGACCTGGCAATTGATGGAGGGGAATCCCTTGCGGTTTATGTAACATCTACCCTGCTCCCCGGGTGGTGACTTGATTTGTATGTGCGTACAGTCTATCGCACCCAGTGGCGCATATTGCTAGCCAACTCCTCCTGAGATCTGGGGAAGTATATATACTCATGGGCATGTCGTAACATGGCATCCAGAAACTGGTGTAGTACCCTGGATGCTGATGCCTGTGAAATGCCCATTATATCCCCGGTTGGCCTTTGAAAGGTACCTGTAGCCAGTATTCGCAAGCTTACACATACCTTTGTGTCCACTGGGATGGGCTCCCCTCTTTTGTTTCTTGTTCTCAGGCGTGGCCGGCACAGCTCCACTATTTGCTGTAACGTGTCCCTGTCCACCCTGTAACGCTCTACTATCTCCAGGTCTTGAAGCCCCTGGTAGGTTACCCTTGGTCTGAACACTCTCCTTCTCCTCTGAGGCCTATGGTAGTTGTCGGCACCCTCCTCCGCAACTCCATCTGTCTCTGACACATGCTGATGTATCACGGCCACGGCGGCACCCAACATATACAATTTAAAAGTTCCCCGTGTGTTTACACCCTAAAGTGCGGCATTTGGGAATACGCACTGTGTGTTGTGTGCATTCACACTTTATACTGTTGTGCTGTACACCCGGTGATGTCATTGGGTGTGTCTGTGCGGCCGTATCTGTGGATTATCTTCCGTGTTTTACCATTGGCACCGCAACGCTGTTGCCTTTGGTGTTACATTACACTTGCCTGCATTGGTTTAGCTTTAGACCTTACCTTACTGTTTCTGCACGTTGCACCTACTATTTCCTGGAGTGCATCTGCAGGGACATGGCATATCATGCATTTTGTCTGCCGCCGCCGTTATGCTACCTCTCTACTTGGCTGTGCTGTATCGGTTCTTCGCTCTTTGCAATTCTGCTACATCCCCTACTTTCTTTGCATTCATATGCCTCCCCTTTCCCGTTTTGCGGGATTCTGCATGCAGAGTTGTCAGCTGCCGCCAATTGCCCTTCGTGGGTTGATTGGTGTTGATTGCTCATTACGACTCCAATTACACTGCTTCCGCATTTCCTCATATTCTCCGCATCACCTTCCTGTATCCGTGGTTGTTGACGGGGCGGCCATCACATGACTGGGTTGGGGGAACGTAGTCATCCTTGTGCACATGCATCTGTGCGCGCATTGTGTACTTTCAGCGCATCTATTTCCTCACACGCCGGTCCTGCTGCTGTGATGTGCATTGTACAGCCCATGTTTGCTGGGCTCCAATGGCTTCCTCCTACAGTGGCACACCCCTCTGCGGTTGACATGTATTCCCTCTGGGCCACTCCTCGGTGTATTACCGCTGCGCCATTTGGTGCAGCCTTACGCCGGCGGGGGTTTTGCGATTCAGTATTATCTGCCTCATTTGCATGGCATTGACTACTAATACATGGTTACGGCGCCGAACACTGCCGCCACTCCTTGGCAACCCTTGAGCTGTGGTTGTGGCTTTCCATGCATACTATGGTGTATTGTGGCTGTGAAGCTGATGTGTATTATACTGCTCTTTTATGACATTGTCATATTATTTCATTGTTTCGCACCTTCCGTGGACATGTCCTGGGGTTCTGCTGTGGTTTCTGCGGATATACCATTTATGTCATTATTTACATTTTGTGCATGTTTTCTTTTGACATTCTCGGTGTCTTTCGCCATTGGCATATTGCACCAGTATGATACCTGACGTTGACAGCCTTTCGTTACTCCTATGTCATGTTTGGATATATGTAAACCATTTTTTTTAGTTTACATTGCCGTGCGCTTATGCTACGCCTGCGCCACTTCGTGGATCGCTATATGCCTTCATTTGCATGGTGCAATACCGCACATGGGGTGTTTAACATACCTACGCCAGAGGCGGCGCAGCTCAGGTGCACGCTGGTAGTGCACGTGGAATTGGATCGTACCTGAATCGCTCGGCGGCCATGTCTGGTGTTGTGGCGCCTACGCTATGCGTGCGCCTGGCGCAAGGTTCATGAATCCCGGGGTAGATATTGTCCACAGGTAACAATAGGTAAAGGATAAACATGTGGGAAGAAATACAGGAAGAGTATCACCATACAGAAACTCTGGAACAAGAGTACCAGACAGATAAAAATAGGTTGAATAGAATGGAAGAAAACATAAGGGAATGGAATGAAATGCCACAAATAATATAAGAGATAGGCACAAGAAGAAATGAGGGGAAAACAAAAAGGTTTACTAAAGATAGGAAGGAGATGGATAAACGGAGATGGTAGGACAGTAAGAGATAAGCAAATCAGACAGTGGAAAATAAGCTAGAAAAGCAGAGAGAAGAAAGAGAATGAATAAAATAGTAAGCTTCCCAAAATATGTCAGCAAGACAAGGAGATTTAAAACGCTTGCATGTAAATGCCACAATAATATTTCCATACAACAAATAAACTGACTACAGTGTTCCTGGGAATGGATGGGATATGTTGCAGGTATAAGGAGAAAAAGGATACATGGAGACATAGTTTTGGGATTGCAAGGAATTGGAGGAATACAAGAGATGACTAAATGGGATCTTAAACGTAATAGCAATAAAGAAGGGGGGCTTAACACCAAAACTTTTCCTCTAGTTATAAAGATAGGAAATCAGAAGAAGTTAAAGAAATGCTAGGATGATTACAATTGATAATCTGGAAAAAATGATAGCAAAATAAGGGAAAAGGAGAGAAGTGCCGACATTAAGTGAAGTTATTTAACTCTGGAGTAAATGGAAAGAGAAATTTGGAGTATAATGGAAAGGAAGAAAAGAAAAGAAAGATTAGGAATACAGATGGGAGCAAGTGAAAAAAGAATATATGCTATGATATAGTAAAAGAAGAGAACAAAGAGGAAAGGACATTTGGATGAATGGAAATGAAAATAGGGAAGTGGGTGGAAAAAAAATGAAGAAAAAGTGTAAATACTTTAAGTAGTTTATAACTGGAAGACAAAGGAAGTAAAAGGTGTACAGAGAGAGAAATCTGAGTGTGATTAAAATGTAAAGGGAGGAAGACGGAAGGATTAAGAAAGGTGCATGTGTGAAAGAGACTATTGGAAAGAGAAATGGAAACATTTGATTTTTGAGCTGTGGTTCTGAGCTGGATCTTCTGTAATAAGGGATGAACACTTGGTAACTAAACAGGCAGCTACCAGAACAGCAGAAAGTGCACCATGCATGACAACTGCACGAATGATGTCTACTTTGTGTTCATTTATGAATAAAGTAATACTTCAAAAATATTCTCGAATGAAACAAAAATCAACTACCGGTCATGCACACTTCCACAAGAAAACAAATCTGCTAAGTGTGGTACACATTCCAACAAGCTACAGTTACTTACACTCAGCTGCACAGCTACACTGCAGAGATTCAAGGCTGTCTATGTAATGAGCAATTTTGCAAGAAAGTAGTAAAAACGCGTTTATATCACATTATCGAAAGCTGAAACCACCAAATACCATTTAATCAAACCTAAATAATCTAAAGCACACAATATCGAACATTCAGAACAGCAATTTTTTTCCCAGGGAAAAAATTCACTATTCCGAAACACATTCACACAACACAGGCACACTAAAAAACAGCAGTCCATACACTTACACTTAAAATCATGCATCTAACCCTACACTAAACTATACAAACACTACTATCTATCCACTTACCTTAACCCAACCCTAACCCTAGGTCCGTCACTATCGCACACTCACCTTACCCACGCCCTATCTCTAACTCACTTAACCTGCCCCTAACCCTAAACTCTGTCACTATCGCACACTCACCTCACCAGCGCCCTAACCCTAACTCACATAACCTGTGCCCTAAACCTAACGTCTACACAATCACACGCTTACCTGAACCTCCGTAACTTTACACCACAGTGCTAAAAATAGCAAAGCCACAGAAATGGATAACCACATTCTTTCCCTAGGAAAGAATTCAATGTTCTTCAGCTTCGCTATTTTTAGCGTTCGATGCATAGTGTTCGACATTGTGGCATTCAACGTTATCAGCTTTCGATAACGTGATATGAATCCATAAAAACACAGTCATATGTTCCTGAAAAGAATACAGCTACTCTCAAAAGGAAGGTAGTAAAAGATCTCTTCAAAATGATAGATTCACAAAACCTGCAACAGACATGAGATACCTCAAATTAGAAGAGAAATGTATCTTTTACAATGCTGCCATCTTGGGGTGATTTTAAAAGTCCCTGCTATACTAAAAACATGCTACTAAGGTTAAGCAACTCGTCAGAATAAACACTGGACTTAAAATGTTTAATGTTGAGTCATTTTGTCAAATTGTTTGTTAGATTTCATAGTGAGCTTTATAAATGCCCGAAAACTTTATACAATTAATTTGAACTATTGAATCAGACTATCCTTCCAAAAAGTTGAACCTAAAGACACTTCTAATCTTATAACTTGTTAGAATAGATTTTACATAAATACTTTGCCCTGTTTGAACAGGCTTGGGAGTGCATCCATTTTCAAGTAGCCTTCACTTTTAAATTTTATATTAGGCAGCCATAATGGAAAAGTACAGTGAAGCTATAGGTTGTCAGTAACCCTCAAGTCAAGCACTGATAAAGAACATGGAGTTTCTGTTGAAAATATGTTTTTGTTGCCTATCAAAGTGACTTTAATGAGGTAAACAGTCTGAAAACTTTTTTTTTTAATTAGACCACCTGGACTAATAATAACAAGTCTTGTTATTAAGATTTACAGTTTCAAGGTCTGGAAATTAAAGCTGAAATGAAAATACAAGCTACATAAAACATATAAGATGTAAATTTTAAAGACAAAACAATACAATATACATTGTACAAAGTACACTGCAGTTGAAAGGACACAGTCATTTAAGAGCAGATGCCTGATAGCTCAGTTTGTGAAATACTTTATGCTGCTGTCTATGTTACAGCCATTGTAATCAAAACTGCTTGTCAACATTCTTACTTTTACTGTTCATTGTGTAAATAAATGTTGCTATATGACTTCTGAAAAAGTTTTATGCTAAAAGGGCATAATATTCAAAATAATCAGATAACTTTCTATTTGACACTTTAGCAGTTAAATAAATAAGCATTTCCACAATCTACATTATCAAGAGGACTGTTTCAACAAAGTACAATGGAGTAGGCAAGAAAAGTATATGCAGATGGCACATTAAATTAAAATCATTTGGAGATAAATACTAGCCATCCATTAATAGATTTTGTTAAACTTTTCTGATCCTTACACAAAACATTTCTCTCCATTTTGAAGTATGTCAAGACCATTAATACTGAATTCCACTGGAGAAATACATGTTTTTCACTCTGCACCAATGGTATCCTTTTAATTTCAACAATGAAATTAAGCTCTGAATGTTTAGCTCTGAATAATGTTGGTGTGGTTGGATCATGAAGGTGAAGCACTATTAAATTAATTATTTCTTTACTTTAAACAATAACAAGCCCATTGTGCTTGCAATACATAACTGTTTATGCACAAATGTGATTTCTGTTAATAAATACAGCATCAAATCAAGGCAGGCTGTCTATAGAAGCAGTGGTTCTAATTAGTTATCAAGTCTCTTTTGCTCCAATAAGTAGTCACATCCAAGTTCTGCATAATATTTTGATCCTTTATGGTTTGAAGGAATGTGAAATTTGAATACACAGTTAGAGTGTATTAAGGAGCAGCTTCTAAAATGATGATGTTTCACAAGTGTCCATGTGATACAGAAGTTGAAACTTGCCCTTAAGATGCAGGTAGACATGAGAAAGCCCCAATTGGAGCTTTAAGTGAACTATCTGCTAATCAAGATTCCAGTTTTAAGTCATATGTATCCTTGTATGCTGTCAAAACCTAATATGACCTTCACTGTTATGATGAACCCAGTGAATAAAAATGAAAAACATATTTCCGATACATTCACAGGTTAGAATTTGACATGGATGATGAAAGTTGTCAAAAGTCCTTTGTTACTTCAGTTTTCAGAAATGTTTGGACTAAGTTCAGACATCAGGAAAGACAGGAAGATATCGTAAGCAAGATGTCAGATAACGCCATTACTTGGCCACACAACTAAAACCTGAGAAGAATGACTGATTTCATGGAACTGATTTTGCTCTACTTTCTTGATTAGATATTTTAACAAACACCCAAAACACTAAGTAATGGAGTCAGACATTTTAATTCTGCAGAAAATGGGAAACATTATATCCAGCAAGAAAGAGGCAAGCTAGCTGATGAAATAATCATCCACTGTGTGAAAAGTTCACTTGTGGAATATATCCAATGATTGGGATCCATAATAACTTACTTGGGATAAAGGCTAAATAAAGTACAAAAACAACATGCAAATGAGCAATGACTAAGTTAGTTGCTAAGAAACTTGATTTTCAAGTAGAACTGCTGAGAAAAGATTAACAATAAAAAATAATAAGACACTGCTTAATTTATTCCCCATAAAATAAAACAATGACACAGCTGTAGATATTTGTATCACCTGCTTTACCTCATGAGACAGAGAGAGAGAGAGAGTCCATATAGTCCTCCTGTACAATCTTCATTGACCCAGTTTAACAGCACCAATGGAGCAAGAGGTCCAGTAAAAGGAAAATATGACTACAAAGCTTCCGGCTGTGCCTTCAAGGTCCAAACAGTCTTTATCTAAGCACTGAAATTAAGCGATTGGATGCACATCACAGAAGAGTAATTCTGTCAGACCATCATTACTAAAGAGCAAAAAAGAATGGATCACTTCTTCCAAAGTGTTAAAATGTCAAGCTATATCCTGGAAGTCAATGGTATAGTAAAAGTGTGCAATAATAAATCAAATCTAAATTATAACAAAACTAAGTGTGGGTTAACTGACAAGAGTCTGTTTATGTTCATGTGCCACTATAATATTCTTAGTTTGGAAAACTTCAAATGTTGATCTTCCTATGACCCCAAGTCAATAAAAGAGCAATGAACGACAACTTGATATAAAACAGACTGCCTTGGCAACAAGCCATACTGAATCTCAATCTAGAAAGAAACTATTATTACCTTATTATAGAAGTATTATTACATTTGGAGAATCTCAACATAGAAAGAAAGTATTATTACCTTATTATAGGAATATTAATACATTTGGAGAAATATTTTGTTACTATGCAATAACCCTTGTTTCAAGATTTATTTTTGACAAAAGGTTCTTCTTATGCACAACCATGTTAACATGCATCAGCATTTATTTAATAAACTCAAGAACAAAATATTATGATTAGAAAAACTTAAGGGAAATTCCATTCCACATTAATTATACTTCCCAGCTTCAACTTTCCATCTTTCTTTGCAATTTAACAATAACCTAGAGAAAACCAAGTGCGTTCTACAAACTGCAATACATTATAACTATTATTTAATTGTATTATGTTTATGTGATTTGTGTGTATATGCTGTTTTTGCTGTATTTTTTTCATTGCTCTGTGCCATTACTTGCATGTTCTTCCACCTTATTGTATACTTTTATGTATGCATTTATTTTTTAATTTATGTTTGTTTCAGAGTTTTATTGCCTAACATAAATTAAACTGAGGTAACAAAGGTTGTGTTGCTAAGTTTAAAGTTATGGCTGAGGGTGTACAGCATTATTTTGATATTTTATTTATAGTATTACTTACAGTCTCTCATGCCAGTAATAAATGAATCTGTTTTAATTTTGCATTTACCGCATCTGAAGTGAGTATTACTTCAGTTCTACTTCTGCGGTGAGAGGTGCTGTATTTTCTTTACATTCACTAAAATGTTTATTTAGTTTTTTTTTTCTCTGCACGGAGATGTTTGTGCTGACACAGACTTGAGGTTTGAAATTTGTTTGAAGTCTGCAAGAAGGTGTGCTACACAAGCCAGTATTTCATTGTTTTTTTTTTCTGGTTGTGCAGTCATGGATATGATACTGCTTTTGATTTACTATCACAGATGAACAGAAATGTAGAAGTGGTCTCATATTACTGTTATAATAATAATAATAATAATAATAATAATAATAATAATAATAATAATAATAATAATAATAATATTATTATTATTATTATTATTATTATTAATGTAGTTCTTTTCACAGTATTTCAGTTTTTGTATGCAGTTTGAAGTGGGTGATGCTTTCTTGTTTTAGAAGCAATCAGGTTGTCTGTTTTTTGCTTTTTATTGTAGCTATTTCTGTTTTTTTTTCCTTGTGTTCTGTGGAGTGTCAGTTGGTGTAGTTTCCCTGACCTTACTGCAGGATATTTTCCATCTTGGAAAGTTTCATTTACAATTGGAATGCTTATAGCTGCTTCCAATCAGCATGAATATTTTAGAATGAATTATTATTTACAATATCAGCAGTGATAATAATAATAATAAGTGATAATAATAATAATAATAATAGTGATAATAATTATATTATTATATTTTGTTTTATGTATTATTATAATTACATTATTGTAATTGTATTATTATAATTATTATAATTATTATCGTCATCACCATCATCATCGTACAAAATTGTTTGATTCAGGTCATATTTTTTTATTATGTAGCCACTGCAGCTATATTTGCATTTTTTAAAACTTATTACAACTTATTAGAATTATTATACTTTTCAGTTTGTATTTGATGTCTTATTGTTTTATATTATTGCATGTAAATATTTATGTTTCATTACTTATACTATATGTATATAGTACCATTTTCAATAATAGAATGATTTATTGAAAAAAAGGAAAATCAAAATATTTGGCACAGATAAGAACAGATGATTATGTCCAAGGGCATAATGCAGGGTGATGTAATGACCAGTAGGACATGACTGTAGCAATTCTTGAACGGACAATTACTCATTTCAAACATTTCAAACAAGATGACTGTTTCCAACAAGATAATACAGAACTCCATAAAGATACAAATAAAGTAATGAGGTATAGGCTGCATGAAAACAGGTTATCATACTAGAACTGCCTGCAATAGCAACTGCAGACAAACGTCCTTACTGGAAAAGGTCACTCAGACTCTGTCACAGCTTGTTGTGAGGGGAGAGTTAGTTTGTTTTTGCCTTTTTGTATTTTGTATTACTTCATTGACTTCTTCTATTTCATATAGTGTGATTTATTTTCTTTACACTGTTTTACTTGTATTCTGCTTTTAATTGCATATGTAAACTAGGAAAGAGACCACACAAACATTTGAACAGGTCAATAAACCTTAATTACCTGTGAAATGACAATGGAGCTAGAAACTCAAAACCTTCTATTTAAAAGGTAAAATAAAACAAACATCCAAAACCAGAAGAGAAACTGTGAGACAGCTGATGTAAAAGATTTAATCCACAAGCACAGAAAACAGATGTTAAAACAATAAAAATAGTAGTTTGGTAAGTACTTTCACACTCAAAAGGGATGCTTCCTCAGACCATAAAAACAACTAGCTACAACATAACACTTAACAATCAATTAAATACAAAGTAACCACTAGGTTTATCTAAATAAATCATCTGTTTGTAAATACAGTTTTAAAGAAACACTGCCATTCAAACTGTAACCTTTATCTGACTGGAGAGAGATGATCCAGCACATTTCATGTCTCTCAGTATTACTCTTAGTATCCCCCAGAAACTTATCAAACCCTGCAAAGGGATGCTTCCTCAGGCCATAAAAACAACTAGCTACAACATAACACTTAACAATCAATTAAATACAAAGTAACCATTAGGTTTATCTAAATAAATCATCTGTTTGTAAATACAGTTTTAAAGAAACACTGCCATTCAAACTGTAACCTTTATCTGACTGGAGAGAGATGATCCAGCACATTTCATGTCTCTCAGTATTACTCTTAGTATCCCCCAGAAACTTATCAAACCCTGCATACTGTAATACTAAGAAGGCAAAAGTGTGGTCAGCCCCTTCCTTCCTAACATGTCTCTAAAGAGCATTGTTTATATCACCTATGCTTATATTGTAGGTGTGTTCATGATCCCACTCTCTATGGGAGTGGTTCATTTTCCCTATATAAAATGTGGGACATAATATGCATCTAGCTAAATATACCAATTAGTGCTGGAGCAGTCGGCATAAAAAGAAAATCCAAATATCTTTTAAAACTGGAATTCACAAAAGTGTTGCCATTTTCCATGTACGTGCTCAAATGACAGTTTCTGCAGCTAAAAATACCCTGTATTTGTGAATAAAGGGGCCTGGCTGACCTATTATCATTGCAAATGATTCTCTTCAATGGTTTTCTGCTCTTGAAAGAAAAACTGGGTTTATCACTTACAGTGATTAAAGCATGTTTATCAGCAGTCGGGATGTGCCAATTCCTTTTAAATATATAAGACGTGATTAATATTAGATGAAAATTATACCACCATTCAATTCCTATCGATATACCTCCCTCCATGAGACTGTTCTGACAATCTACTATTAGACAAGTTAGGATGACCTCTTCCTTTTCTGCCAATGTCTTCCATAGTTAGGGAGTGATCAAGTTCCATACTGTTATACTCTCTCTTCAAAATATCTGCATTGAGGGTAGATAAGGCTAACTCAAAGGCGGTCTCATTACTAGTGAGGCTAGATACCTGTAAAGCTTGCCCTTTCCCTACATTCCTATGGATATGTGCAGGATGCATGCTGTCCCTGTGTAGGACTGCATTTCTCCTGCAAGGATTTCTATAGAGCTCACTATTAACAGACAAATCACTGCTTTTGACTAATTTTACATCAAAAAGTTCAATCTCACTACTGGATCATTTTGTAGTGAAACTTAAAAAGGATGTTGCATTATTTAAAAATTCCGCAAATTCAATCAATGACTCATGGGTCCCATATCATCCACAAAACACCTAAAGTATTTGATGGAAGTTGAAATGTGTCCATTAGTCAAACCATAAATGGTTTCCCAGTGTGCCATTACCATATTCGCATAGGAATTGGCACATGATGTAGCCATAACTACACCAGATTTTTGAATAGAATAACTATTGTTAAAAATGAAAGACATTATTTTCCAAAACAACTTTAATCAAAAAACAAATCTGTGAAATCTGATGATCTATATAAGTACTATGTTGGCTTAGATATAATCTAGTAAATTCTAATTTGACATCATTAGGGATGATGGTAAAAAGAAAGCAAACATCCAAAGTTACAAAAATGCAATTCAGCATGGATTCTGGTAAGCGGTACATTCGTAGAAAGACTCTAAAAAGTCTTTAGTATCCCTTAAAGCTGTTGAAGCTGATTCCAAAACTGGTCTTAACATGCTCTAGATGTAGATGGACATTGGCTCAGTGAGCCAACCTTTCTCTGAAACTATCGGCCTTAATGGAGGGTTCTCAGCATCCTTATGTATTTTGGGTAGATCTTGTATTTGTATGATGGCTACCACAGGATGGTGTACATACCTCTCAACCTTGAAACATCAAAAATCTGGACAAGGCCAATGAAAAATAGGTACAAATCTGTACGCTGTTTAACATAAAATTTGCATACATAATTATGCAACCCTGCCCACTCCAGTGGAATTGTGGGATGCCAACTTTCATGCAAACTGAAGAGCAGACAACCAAAATATGGCACCAGAGTTCCCCTGCAGCCATTTCAATGTCCCATTACTTGGCTAGTTTGCCCCATTTACTATGAAAACTAATGTGTGCATAGTGCTTTACTTCTACAATGATTTGGATTTTATTTTTACACTTTACAGCACAATACACAAACACAGATAGACATCTGTTAAACAAAGCAATACTGTCTCACAATGAAAATAGAATTGGCATTAAAACTTATCTGCCCTTGAAACTCACATTCATTAAAATAGCATTAAAACCTACACCACATCCAAAGAAAATGCATCTGGCCAGTGGAGGATAAAGATTACCTTTGGGTTGTTTTCAAATCACTGGCCCCTTGCACACAAAACAAGAAACATACATGTGTTCTTTGATACACCTTCCTGACTTTAGTAAATTAGATTTTTTGTATAATACGGCACACTTGTTAGGCAGAGCAGATTTTAAATATATTGTTTTAACATTTTTTTCAGTAGGCAATGAAATGAAATGCATGAAACAGTCATGACAAAACTGCCCATTTCAGAACATTTCCATCCTAAAAGTCTACTTACACACACACACACACACACACACACACACATACACACACACACACACACACACACAAACACACACACACAGACAGTAGTGTAAGGCATAGGCATCTTGCACAGCTTCTTGCACTTATTTTTAAATTATTTTTTTTTGGGGGGGGGGCAAAAGGCCAAAAAACAGGGATACATTTTAAACATTGCTTGTATACATTTGTAAAGTTGCTAGAATAAAATGTTATGTTACCACTATGCATACCACTGGCAAGTCTTGAACACAGGGCTCTGTGCACTACAGTATGAGCAACATACCACTATGCCAAATCAGCAGCTTGTTTCCCAAAAGATAGGAAGACTGAAACTTAAATGGCTATATCATTTAGTGAATCCAGTTCTCTCTTCTCACCATAGTTCTCAACTTCTTAACACAAAAAACCTGGACAAGCCAATAATGGGGGAATAAAGCCCCAAAATAGGGACACATTTCAAATACTGATCTTATAAACTTAGAAAATTGCTAAATTATATTCCTTCCCTTGTATAATACAGCACACTTAGTTACAGCACATTTTAAATGTATTGTTTGAACATTTTTTTCAGTAGACAATGAAACAAAATGCTGAACCAGTAATGACAAAACTGCCCAGTTCAGAACATTTCCATCATAAAAGTCTACTTACACACACACTCACACACACACACACACACACACACACACACACACACACACACACACACACACACAATACATATAAAAATAGAATGACAATAGTGTAAGACATAGGCATTATGCGCAGCTTCTTGCACTCATTTTCAATTTAAGTTTTTTTTTTTTTTGGTGGGGGTGGGGGGGGGGGCAAAAGGCCAAAAACCAGGGACACATTTTCAACATTGTTTGTATAATTTTGGAAAGTTGCCAGTATAAAATGTTGTGTTACTACCATGCATTTCACTGGCAAGTCTTGAACACACTACAGTCAGAGCAACATACCACTATGCCAAATCAGCAGCTTGTTTCCCAAAAGATAGGAAGACTGAAACTTGCCCCTAATTAGGTACAATTTTCAAGTACTGATCTTATAAACTTAGAAAATTGCTAGAATAAAAGGTTTTTGTTACCATTTATTTTCTGAAGAGTATGAAGTCTGAAATTCAAATGCCTGTCATTAATCAATACATTCATCCTTCAGAGATTTGTCACAAACATCCTGAAACCACAGAGTTTATGAGGAACAGAACAAAAAAATCACAAGTGGTGGTGGCTAGGGACATTCAGCTCTTTTTAGCCTATACCCAGGGTACAGGGTTTGAGCCTGAGTACCTCTAGCCACCAGGTGTATTATAAAGGGGGCATTCACACACACACACACACACACACACACACACACACACACACACACACACACACCTAATGTAAATGACATGGGTTCAGTCCCAAATGCTCCACGGTGAGTGCTGTAAAAGCTAATGTTCCCAAATGCCAAACAAATCAATTGTAATGCATGTAGATAACAGATCATCATTGAGATCTTCATGTACCCTATGCATCAACTATCCACATCACTTTTGCTTATTAAATCATAAGTGGATCTATCAAATAACATTTGATGCATTTTATCTAAGTAGAATTTCCTGTCTATTATGACAATAGCACCCCCTTTGTCAACACAGCATATCACTATCTCTATTAAACTTTGCAACTGGGCCAAAGCTGCTTGCTCATCTCTAGTGAGATTATAAAATCTCTGTGTGTGGCTATCACCACTATCTCTATGTACAATCAAATCTCTTTTCCAAGTTTTAAAAAATGCTTTCAACATGGGATGCAGTACAAACATAAAAGTACTAGGTTGTTTCCAAATTTTCTTATCATTGCCATCTGTATGAAATATAAGCTTAAACATCACGGTTCTAACAAACATCTTAACATCTATGATTGTTTCACATATATTGATTTTAATGGCTGGTGTAGAAGGAAGTCCCTTTTCTAAAACCATATATTTGTTCATTGCTTAAAGTCAGACTGGAAAAGATCTATACTAAGGACCCTTCTCTGAGTTCCACATTTTCTTTAGTGTAGAAAGTTGGGAATTCTCCATTGATTCTTTCCTCTTCCTTCTTCCTCTACTTAGCAATCTTCTGATCCTCAATTGATCCCTTATTGGTAGAGGTAGTGTTGGAAAAACCTGTGGAACCTCAGCGACTGGTGCAGCACCAGTTTTGTGTCTAACATCTACCATAGACACAGGAATAGACTCTGTTGCTGCATATGATGAAATATCTGTGACGAAAGGATTAACCTTTTTAGAACCGGCTTTATCAGTCCATTCTGTATTGGATGAAGCAATTACACTTGGCCAGGAACAAAACATTGTCGATTCTAAAATCAGTTAAGTCACTATTGATTTTATTAGTCGTTTGGTGCTGAAGCTTCATTTGATAAAAAGAGACATTACTGGAAATTTCCTCCAATGCTGCAGAAGCAGTATCAATTGGATATGGATTATATAGCCATTGCTGGTTAGTAGCAATGTTCAAGGCTAAGGCTTCTTCAGTAGGTTTGAAATGATAAATCAATAAATGGATATACACAAAGCTGGTGTCAAAGTTAAGCTTCTGTCATTTGCTGAGCAAATCCGGATACAAATGGCCACAGGCTGGCATATTAGAAAACGTCAAGCCTCTCGATATAACTTTAAAGTCGATGCAAGCCTCATAATGCATCCATTGCTACTGCAACTTTTTCAGCCTCATAAAGTCATTCTCAAGTTCTCTTACATTCTTCCTAAATATTCTGTATCATAGTGCACTCCCTCTGTTGCCTTATGAAAGTCAGGTACATCACATCTTAAAAGACATTTGAATGCTTTACTGGAAAAACTCACTCAGGTTCTGTCACAGCTTCATATGGGGGAAGGATTTTTTTTCCCACTTTCTTATATTATGTATTGCTTTATTGCTGTCTCCCATTTTATTATTGTGGTTTACTTTCTTTGCACTGTGTTTTTACTTGTATTCTATTTTTAATTGCAAATTTAAGCTTTGAAAGAGACCACATCTCCACCCTCTCACCCTGGTCCTGTTGTATTTTTAAACTCAATTATATCTTTATAATTACATGACACTTATGTTAATTTGACCACATATTTCCTTCCCTCTCCTCTTTCTTTGGCTATTGTGAGTAAGCACAAAATTATCATTTTGTGAAATCACCTCCTTTAGCGACTTTAGCTATTTAAATTTATTGGCCATCCCACTGTATTGCATAGATCCAGAATACAATGTGCCCATCCTCTTCCAATTTATCTTGATCTTTTTAAAATTAGATTGCTGAAGATTGTTACCCCCTGCTTCATATCTAACTGCTTACAGTACACTGCAACTCTTAGGATATTAACCCATGTTTTCCATTTTACTATTAAAATCTGCAACATGTACTTCAAGTCCACCAATTATTGGAGAGCCCACATTCTGCCTCTCAGTAGTCATCTTGGGATTTAGTGCTTCTGTTTTGCTGTTAGGCAAAGGGATATTATTTCCTGGAGAATGCTGATCAATGCAAAGCCTAATAACTGCTTCATAGGTGCCATCTTGGCATTTATGCTTACATTTTGCTACCGGTAATAGAAGGAGCAGAGTGCGTGGATTCCTGACTGTTTCTGATGGGGCAGTGAGTGTCAGTGTTTGACTTTCCTGATTGGTCTGTTTGCTATTAAAGCATATACCAGGAAAAGGCTACGATAAGTCTTCAGACCTTTGCAACATTTATAATAAGACTGTTGATCGCTAAAATGCCTGTGGCCTGCTTCTCATCCTGGGATTGTTGCTACGGTTTGCTTCTGGTGAGAGAAGAAGCAAAGGAACATTGCAGCACTCATAGTAGTCAGGCAGTAGCCATTCATGCGACTCCCCTCTTTTCATCATTCTTGGCAATGCTATTTTTTTCTTTTCAGTAAGTGCTGCTTGATTTACTGCTGTCTAATTTGACTTCAGAATCCCTCCCTAAATACTTCATCCTTAAAACCTGAGGGACAACTTATAAGTTTCCCTTCAAGTGTTTGGCAGTACCTGTATACAGACATACACCTCGAGCTGACATTATTCCTATAAAACCACCCTTGAAATTTCACCAATACCTAGTTGCACACAGGGCAACTAGTTTTCAGTGACAAGCTCTGCCCAAGAGTTGTAAACCAGACACCCAGTCACTCCTGACATTATTTTATATTCTCACTCTAACCATCTAATCAATAAAAAAGGGTCTGTTGCTATGCATATGAACTATCCCACTATTTCCGTTACCAACTTGGTGAATATGGGCATCCTGAGGCAATGCAGAAATTGTATCATGTTTACTGACAATCAGTTAATTTTCAAACAAAATGATACCGTATGTGAGAGATGTCACAGGAGCCAAAATTCTCAGTTAAAAGCATTCCTAAAGTCAATCAGGTTGTCAATAGTTCACACACTGCACCCATCACACACACATTTCAAATCAGACAAGGGACATAAATGTAATGTTCCTAAACCTAAATACATCCTAGATGAAGTACACATAACAGACACCCTCAGCAGCCCGAATGCAGTTTTTCAAACCAACACCCACATCAACACATACGGCCTCATCTCATGGAGCCTCTACTTCTAAGCTCATAAGGCAAGCGATCACATAATCCAACCTTCTGGTCATTGGAGACTCCACTGTGAGACACACTGATGTTTCTCTCATCAAGATGATTAAGGAGAAAGTCTTGATTAGTGCTTATCAGGGGCAAGGCTCTGCCACATTACTCACACACTCATGTTATTGGACCACAAGTACCAGGATGACTGAGTCATAGTCTTTGTGGGTGTAAATAACCTGAGACATACCGTCCCAGTCTATATGAGGAGAGACATCATGGATCTCTCAGAATATGTGTCCCAGGCAGGTAAGGACATTTTATCTTCTTCAGGGATGATGTCAGACTTTAATAATTAGCTTAGTTCCTGGTGTCATTCTAAGTGGGAACAGTATTTGTCAGCATGGAAAGAGAGGGTCAACAGACTGCTAATTTGCCAAGGATGGTCTGCAATTCCCCCTTATATATATATATATATATATATATATATATATATATATATATATATATATATATATATATATATATATATATATATATATATATATATATATATATATATATAAAACATAGGCTTTTAAATTTTTAGCTAAACCATTGTCCTCCCCAGAGTGCCTTTTTGTTTTTATTTATTTATTTTATTTATAGTTTGTTTGCCATGATAGTTCATTGGGCCACAAGAAGCCCATTTTCAATGGAGTCCTGGGGAGAAAAGCTCTAGAAAATTACAAATTACAGATTTAACATGTGTAAATTATTAGAGAAATGTAATGTGCACAAATGAAGCAAAATTAAACAAATAGAAAACACATATTAGTAGAGTGCACATATAAGTACAATGCAATAAGAGTGATATTTAGTCAAAGTTTTTAACAGTTTAACATATTAGCACAATGCAATAACAGAAACAGTCTACATTTTTTAACAGTTATGCTAATGCATGCAGTTAATATCCAGACTACTGAATTGCACCATTCTAGGAGTCTGCTACTTCCTAGTGTTTATTAGGGTTACAAAACAATGGGAGGCTATTGTGAGTTATAGCTTATAGAGAGTAGCTATAGTGTGGGGAGATTATGTGGGGTGGGAGCAAGAGCATTCCCATGGTGAAGTTAGGTGTGTGTGAAGTAAGGTTTTAAATGAAGAGAGGCTGCTGATGGTGAGGATGAGAGGTGGGAGGGAATTCCAATGGCGTGCTAGAGAGAAGGACATTAGATGTTTTTCTGCTGGACAGGCAGGTTTATGCAGTTCAATTAGATTTTGGGAATTAGATCTCAAAAGTCTATTTGGTGGGTGCATTTTAAAGGTGGTGGCAAAAGAGTGACAGAGAGAGGGGGTGAAAATAACTTTGTGTGCTTGGACAAGTTGAATATAGATGAGGTAACTGGACAGCTCAAGCCAATTCAGTTGGTGTAGGGCAGTGCAGTGATGGGAAGTGGATCTATGGCCGGTTGCAAATTTTGTTATTTTATTATAGCAAGAGGAGAGTTTAGTCTTTAGGGAGGATTGCAGGTAAGTAAGGATAGAGGCACTGTATAGGAGGGATGGGATAAGGTAAGTGGTGGCGAGGGTGAGTCTAGTGGAGGGAGAGATGTATTGGTTGTGGCGGTAAAGCATGCCTATTTTTTGTGTGTTTTTTTATATTTACTTGTAGATGATTATCAAACTTTAGCTTGTCACCTATCAGGACTCCTAGTAGTTTAGCATTAGAGACCATTTCGAGAGGAGTATTATTTTGACTGGTGACTGAGAATGAGGTTTTATCTAGGGTGTTGGTTTTGGAAACAGTAAATATCATGAGTTTAGTTTTAGTAGCATTTTTCAGGCAATGCCATACTGAATGTACTTATGACGTAGTAAATCAAAACCAAGAAAATCTAAAGATGTTACTGCTCAATGCTAGGTGTCTAAACAAGAAACTCCACTCCCTATAAACTCTCCTCACCCTAGAGAATACTGACATCTGTACAGTCACTGTGGCATGGTTTAAAACTGTGGAGAGAACACCAGCAGTGCAAGCCTACAATGCCTTCCTCACATTCAGATTAGCTACAAAACAGAGAGGGACAAATTGTGGAGATGTCTTAATTTACAAAAAAAAAATAAATATACCTAAGGGCTGGTCAGATAGGACAATGCACTTGAGCTTCTCCACATTTAAATCACCATAGGTAAAATCCCATACCACTTCCGTGCAAGCTGTAGGATTCCCATCTATGATCCAAGAAGCCCATACCATGTTGTTGTAGTTGTTGTTGCATCTTTCGGCTTTTCCCGGTTAGGGGTCGCCACAGTGGAACTCCGGTCTGCTAATGATTGGCAATAGATTTTTACGTACCAAGTTGCCAGCCCTGATGTACAACCATCAACTAAGGTACGCCCATTGATGCATGTCTCTACACAGAAAACGCTTTAGCTGAGAATCGAGCAGGACAACATCTTATTGTGAGGCAACAATCATGTATTTAAACTTATTGGACACACTCACCATCCAATCTAATACCATATTCATGGGTGACTTTAATTATTTTATTATTTATTTTTGCATTTGTTTACTGGGATATTCCACTCACTGGGCCTTTATGAGCCCATTTTCACTGGAGGCCTAGGGAGAAAAGCTCCACAATAACATGAAAATAGGGGTGTAATCATACAATATCAGTAAAATTTCAAGAGTATATTCAACAAAAGTAACATATTTGATAATTGGTTGAATTATTGATAAAATAACAACATGACAAAAATAAAGCAAAGGTAAAGAGACTGACATTACATAGCTATTTCTGGCAT
Organism: Protopterus annectens; assembly: GCF_019279795.1. Taxonomy (NCBI): domain Eukaryota; kingdom Metazoa; phylum Chordata; order Ceratodontiformes; family Protopteridae; genus Protopterus; species Protopterus annectens. Next base: position 1,665,537,414 of record NC_056726.1, on the reverse strand, counting down.
TAGAATAGTGAGGTTCTTGCCTGTCTTTAATACAAAGTACAGATTAAACATCAGGATCAGAAAAAGTCAAATGCAGCTAGGTTTTGAGAGGAGGAGGAGGAGACAAGGAGCAGGTGAAATTCCAGATAGAAGATAGGTAGTGTTCCACAGAAGTTTTGAAAGAGGCAAGATTCTGGGTAGTCCTAATAGGATCAAAGGATCATAGGAGGTTACTAGGCAAATAGCCCTAGGGTCCTCACAAGACTAGCCAAGTTCAACGCATGTTTCCAAGGGTGTCTGTTAAAAGCAGACACTAAAATCAGCACCTATTGACCCTGTCCAAGAAGGACACAGGTAGAACCCCCAGGGTGAATTTCCAGTTACTCATCCAATTGTCCAAATTACAATTAAATAGGACCAATGAGGGGGTTTGTTTAACATGAACAGGAAGCTTGTTCCAAAAGTGGAGCAACCTCTGTGAGACAAATTTGTCTTTCCAGCAAGTTCTGCTGATGTCACATACCAGATTAAGGTCATTTGAGTGAGTGCCCATGCGCCATTTGTCTTGCAAATGTGCAGCATTTCTATTAAAGCTGGGTCAGAGATTGCTCTATATGTAAGGCAAAGGTCACATCTGAGCAGTATGTGTGACACAAAGTAAAGTAACAATGATTTCAGTCTGTCTGCATAAGATATATCATGAAGACCCTGAATTTTCTTTGTAAACATCCTCTGTAGTCTCTCCTATTGCTCTAGGTGTTTGTAAAGGAACATACCAAAGGGAGTGCTGTACTCTGTTACTGGCCTGATAAGGAAAGAGTACGAGGGGTAATAACTTCTTTTTTTCTTTAGGCAATGCCCTTACTTATGAAATGAGCAATGTAAAAATGCCCTTCTTACCACTGCAGAGACATGGTGATCAAAGTTAAGATTTCTTTCTACCTGAGTTCCCAGATCTCTCACCACTGACTGTGTACTTAGGGTACTGCTATTGATGTAGTAGTTTGCAGGAACATCAGCCTTGCCAAAGGGGATGATGAGGCATTTTTTTTTTTTTGCATTAAGTTTAAGACCATGACTTTGGTACCAGTCATTAGTTTGTGTAACACCTTCTTGCAGGATGTTGACATCACTAGAGGTTTCAATGATTGCTCCCAGTTTGCAGTCACCAACTTTGTCAGCCACAGTCCTTTAGTTTTAGCCTGTACTTCAGAGAATTAGATTCAGAGCAGTTGGGGTCCCAGAACTGATCCTTGTGGAACACCACTGTTTACCCTGAAAAAGTCTAGTTAACCTTTGCAGAGAACAGCAGATGCCCTGAATTGATTAGATGAATACAGTAGAGCAGTAACTGGTTGCTAAACTCTGTAGAGCTGTGCTAAAAGAAGCACAAACCTGTGCAAACATGGCACTGATGAAGCAAATGAGAGCAAACAGATTTAAGCAAATTAACTAATAAAAAAAGCTCAAAACTGAACCCTGTTCCAGCAACCTTAATCAGATGAGTTCTAGCTGCACATTCCTGCCAATAGGGTGCAGAGGAATGGTCTGAATCTAGTCAATGCTACAGCAAAGTACAACAATTTCAGAAAAAAAATCAGTTCAAATAAGCAGGCACAATAAGCCTTCGACCAGCAAACTCCTAGCTCAGAAGGGCAGACACCCTTAAATCAGATCTAAGACACTTTTAGAACAACAGACATGCTAAGCCTTCAATCAGCAGTTCCAAAAATAGAAGGATGTAAGCTAATTCTCCTGCCACAAGAGTGTAGACTACAAACTTCTTAATATAAAACAACTGGCATGAAGCCCAAGTGCTTAAACCAAAGTTAAGAGGTTTAGAATTAGAATAACAGTTACAATTTAATCAGGGGTACTAACAAGCAGTAATAAATGCAGCAAGATAAATACAATTGAACACTTTTAAGAACAAGCAGCAAAAGAAACATAAAGTAATAAAGTAGGAATATACACAAATACAGTAAAATCAGCTGAATAAAGTGCAACATTTTTGTTAAGTGAGAATTGCGGAAATAGAAGATAATTCAAGGTTAAGAAACTAAGGGGGTGGGCCTTCCCAAATGATATCTCTGTACTTGGTAGAATGACCTGATGAGATGGGACTGGGAGAAATGTCCACAATCAGATTTATAGTAAGGACAGGCAACTCAAAAGCCACCGGGTCTAAGAATATAATAACAGTTGGGTGGGTAGTTAGGAAAATATAATGCAGACAGAGATCCACAATATTCAGGCAGAGAACAGCAATCAAGCCAAACAAGCACCACAGCTAAATGAGGAATGCTATTTTTTAGCTCTCCCCACTAATTAGCTGATGTTATTTACTGTTTGCAAAGGATTTATTTGCTAACTTTTCTAACTGACCCTAGCCAAGACCTCTTAAAACTCCAGCTGAACAGAAAACTTAAAATAAAATAATATAAGAAAAAGATAAAAAATAGAAGTCACTAAACCTTAAATGAAAAACATTAATACAAAATAAAATGCAGACAGAGATCAGTAATATTCATGCAGACTATAGTTAAGGATAGGATATTCCAATTACTGCAATATTAACTGGGAATCCATATATGACACTGTGCTCAAACACAGATTCCTGGAGTTATTTAAATATAAAATAACTGGATTAGCTTGTCAGTACGCTGAAAGGGGTGCAAATATATTGGACCTGGTCATCACTAATATGGGAGAATTCTGCACACCCCGTAGTATAATGTCTTCTTTGATAATGTCAGACCACAAAGTGATCTCCGTTGAGGTAAAAATAAAACTTGGAACCCCAGTTAATTGTGGAATGTTCAGAAACTACTCTAAGGCTAAATTCCTACTATTAAGTGATATCCTGGCAAAATGTCAAGCCCCATAACCACTGAGAAAACTGCTGCCTATGTGGAACCTTTCACAGAGACCCTATACAGGCATGTTAATAGCTGCATAGTTGAAGCTATACCCATCAGGAAGAAGTACAGAACTAACTCAAAAAACAAGCCACCCTGGTTGAATCACAGCATTGAGGCTGTATAATGGAAGGAAGAACATCATGGCAAAAATTAGGAGGCGTAGCACCCAGAAGGATAAAAGCACTCTCACTGAACTAAATAAACAACTCAGAGGAGAAATAATGTCTACCAAAGCTAAATTTGAAGTAAATTTGGCCTCGCAGTCCAGGGACATCCACAAGGCATTATTCTGGTATTTCTGCAACAATTGTGTGCAAAGTTGATTGTTAACAAAGCCACCTATACTGAGCCAGGAGTTATAGCAAACCTACTGACTTGAAAAATTCAGCTCTAACTTTACTCCTCACAACCCCTCATCCTCCACTCATGAAAAACCATCAAATATATCTCCCCCCTACTATCACTCAGGAACAGGTTATCAATGCTATCTGAAAGGCCAAGAACACTGCATCAGTAGACCCAGACAATATCCAAGGATTTCTTCTAAATAGCATAAAACACGACCAATCAGAAAGTCTGGAATTGTTATTTAACTGTAGCCTCCAACCAGGCTTTGTGCATCATGAATGGAAAACAGCAACAGTCATCTCTCTGCACAAAGGTGGGCTATCTACGTACCCTGAAAACTATAGACTCATAAGTCTCACTAGTCTCATATGCAATGTCATGGAAAGAATGATCCTACAAATGATAAATAATGAAATAGGAATGCTACAAAGATTGGATCCAACCCATTTCGGTTTCATCAAGGGCAGGATGACTTTTTTGAGAAAGTCACCAAAGCAATGGTTGAAGGCACAATGGTTCATACTTCCTACCTTGACCTGGCAAAGGCACTTGACACAATACCCCACTTAAGCACTGTTGAAAAACTCAAGAGGTTAGATATAAACCCTTATGTCATTCAGTGGACAGCCAGCTGTATAACATGCAGGACCCAGAAAGTCTGAATGGGGGTCACCATTTCCACAAAGAGACTAGTCACAAGTGGAGTTCCTCAGGGATAAGTGCTAAGAATGCTCCTTTTTGTCATTTATTTCTCTGAAGCCAAAACAAATGTAAAAGGACTCTGACTGACTAATTTGCAGATGATTGCAAATTAGGAATGATCATAGAATTCCCCACCAACACAATGTTCTCCAGGATGTGCTGACACAGACAAATAACTTGTGTCATAGCACTTGACTAAAATCTAAATGCCAAGAAATGCATAATAATATCCTGTGGGAAGTCATCCACCCCTGGTAACTATCATATTGATAACACACCACTAAGAGTTGACCCAGTAGTTAGGGACTTGGATACACAAATAGACAGTAATCTAGCTTTGACCACCGGATGTATGCAGTGGATCTATATTAGATCATCGAAGTTTCAAAACTTTGAATGTTCTAATATCGATCCATATTCAGCGAAAGCTGAAAACATTGAACATACAGAACAGCAAATTTTTCCTAGGGAAAATATTTGCTGTTCCAAAACACATACACACAACACAAGCACACCAAACAAATAGCAATCCACACACAAACACCTAAAATCTTACACCTAACCCTACACTAAACTATACACACACCACTAACTATCCACTTACCTTAACCCAAACCCTAACCCTAAGGTCCGTCACTATCGCTCACTCACCTCACCCGCGCCCTAACCCTAACTCACCTACACCGCCCTAAACCTCATGTCCACACAGTCACACACATACCTAACCCACGCCCTAACCCTAACTCACCTAACCCACCTTAACCCTCATGTCCACACAATTGCACACATACCTAACCCACACCCTAACCCTAACTAACCTAACCCACACTCAATCACACACTTACATGAACCCGACCCGTAACTTTCCACCACAGTGCTGAAAATACCAAAGAAACAGAAACGGACAACCAAATTCGTTCCCTAGGAAAAAATTTGGTTTTCTGTTGCTTTGATGTTTTCAGCTTTCGCTGAATAGGGGTCGATATTAGAACATTCCAAGTTTTGAAACTTCGATGTTCTAATATAGACCCTATACAGTAGTGAAGATATCATTAGATTCCTCCTTCTGGCATTTGTAAGACTACTTTCATATTAAACAAAATGAGTGTCTTTCTGAGACATAAGTATTCATTATGATGTCAATGTGAAATGAAGTACAAATGAGCCTGGCTTAATATTTGTTCATATTTTAATAATGATGCCACAAGGGAAAGTACAGATCAAGTCAGCACGCCTGAAAAGCCAGAGGTGTAGATTCAAAACAAATATGTTAACCAGTGAGTAGTTATAGCAATTTAATTTCCAGACATTCATCTTAATCAGGGCCCTTAGGACTGAATGAATTATCTTTGGAACAGCTCATACTGTCTGTCTTTCAATTTATTGACAAATTATGAAAATTAATAAAATCATTATGTGTGTATGTGTGTGTGTGCGTGCGTGCGTGTGTGTGTGTGTGTGTGTGTGTGTGTTGTTTCTCAACAAATAAAATAAATCAGTTTAAGTAATTGATGGAAAACATTGTAAAATAATTCTAACCAGTTTATCTTGTACTCATCACAAAAATGTTTGTTGTCATTTTCTTTTTCTCCCCTCAATATCATCTATCTTTTTCACAAACTTCCTTAGCTTTTTATGACCTCATTCTTCTTAAGGAGTTTAAAGTATTACACTGTGAAGTCTCTGGTTTGCTGGGATCATTTTGTTTATTTTTGTTTAGGAACTGATTCTGTGTAATCTTTTAATTTGATATTTTGTTACTTATGTGTGCAATTTTGTAGGCAATCTAATGTAATGGGCCAAAATTTGGAAATAAGCTAAGTCTGCAGAAAAAGGCCAGACTTTTCATGTATGCAATGTACTGATAAGCCCATAAAAAAGGAGAAATGTAATTTCTAAAGCTAGTGAAGTTTGGATTTATTGGCCTAAATATTTCAACAAAGACTTACAAAAAGGAAAAAGTCAGTGGGCATTCAGAAGTTATGCAGCTGAAACACTTGAATGTTTTTAAGGGATCATTTACATGTTTGCCATAGCCTCCATTATACCTAGATTGTATTACACAATGAAGTATCTGGTTTGTCATGGTCTATTTGGATTTTTTGCCTTTGAGAGTTTTCTGTGCAAACATTTTTTACATGTTCTTTTTTTAAGGGGAATAATAACTTGATCTTGCATTGCCTTTGCACCTCTTAATCTTAAGTGATAATATACATTTGTTAGATCTTAGCTTTATAGATCAAATATAAAATAATACAGACATTTCTTTGTTGACAATTCAAAAGCAGTAAATCAGCTAAAAAAAAGAAAAAAACAGACAATATTCAGCATTGCTGACTCCTTTTCATATGTCAGATTAGGGACATTTCCTGGTCATTCATAACTTTTTGCGATGCCCCCACCACTGCAAACATACAGACACACACACACACACACACACACACACACACACACACACACACACACACACAAACACACACACGCACACACGCATGCACACACGCTCGCACACACACAAAACTCTTTCCCATTCAGTGGGAAGGAATACTTTCAAATACTTTCATGTTATTAACAGAGAAAGAGTAATTGCCGAAAAATCTGGGAACGATTTGTAATATATTAATAAATGCAGAGCATATAAACTTGCATATGTTTTCTGAGGGGAAAAGTGCTCAGATAACTAGTGTGTCATATAGGCAGTGTATTACTTTATGCATAGCAGAAGGATTATGTCAGCACTATGCTCTTTATATGTAGTGTGCTGGTCTTTACTGAGAAGTTACATAATTTAGATGACCTGGATAAACAGTTCCTGTATTCCTTTGAAGGATGAATCCACAAATTCAATGTTTTTTGAGGCCCTTCATTGCATTTTTTTTCAGTAGAATGGAGTAAACTAGTTTGCACCACTGAGAAAAACAAAATATTGAGACAAATACAATGCCTTGTAACAAATACCTGAAGAGGAGAGATTACATGGATAGTGCCATGTTGTTATAAAGATAGTTATAGTATATCTTAATTAAGTCATATCATTGTGCAGTGTCTAGTTCACAACATTTGACAGATTATGACTGTGCAAAATGAAATTAAAGGCTTTAGTCAGTTCAGTGAAAGAAGGCCTGTATCTTTCTTGCAATCCATCCCATTTACAGACAGTACTTGTAAAGGCGTTAAATGTTACAGTAGTACTGGGACCCTCAAAGAACCCATACTGCTTATTAAGGAGAACGTAGTATATTGAAGACAAGCCCTATGTTGAGTTTCACAGCAATATCTGACACCATTGACAAAAGTGGAACAAGTGAAATGGGCCCAAATGCAGAAATTCTCAACGAAGGATCAGTTTAATAAATCACAGTGCTTTGTTTCCATTGGTTATGTATTTTGGACCTAAGGAAAACAAAAGATGAAAATGTATTACTTAAGGGTCACACACACACACACACACACACACACACACACACACACACACACACACACATACAGACTCATATATATATATATATATATATATATATATATATATATATATAGATATATATATATATATATATATATATACAGACACACACATATACGTCTTTTCTGTCTTTAAGCGATACTTTTTCAGCAGCAGGTCTGTGCCCCTCACAGTGAGGTTGTAGGGCTTAATGAGAGGCATGAATTCAAATGTTCAGCTATAAATAAAAGTAGGGACACTTGCTGGGATGGGACGAACTGTTGGGTGGAATAATAGACATAAATTGTATTCGGGGGGCAAACTGTTATGTAGAAGAACAGACATAAATCACATTGGGGGAGCTCATAAAGTTTGTTCTCATACCCAGGTAATTAATGTTATTCCAAGATGTCTGGAGCATGGTTTACCCATGATGTCTGTTTGTTCTTAAAATTTGCAGCTTTATATACTTCCCATGTCAGTTATAGTCATATATTTCATGCATTTACTCACATTAGTGAAATATGTAGACCACACTGGGCTTGTGCCTTTTCTAAAGGGAGCTTCAAAACCATATTTATTCTGTGTCTGTCCTGTAGTTAAGGGAAGTCACTATTAATTTAGGATATATACCATGAAATGTTTGGCAACTCATTGAACTACCTCTAGTTAAGGTAAACCTGGCTTTTGGTTAACATTCTGTCAAAAGCAAAAAACCTCAGGAGTGCAGCATTCCGGTCCCCTAATACTTCACTACAATGTGAGAATTTGATCCGAACAATTGGTATGGGTATAGAAACCTCAAGTTTCTGATCTTCCAAAAATCAAAGGTGAATGCTGATGCATACCTCACAAGTGTCCAGAATTTTGCAGAATATTCAGATTTTGTTCTGTTCCTCATACGGTTGTGGTTTCTGGCAAATTATTGAGGATGGCCATATGAGTTTCAGGCTTCACACCATTACAAAATGCAAAATATGCCATTCAATTAACTCTCATCAACTTTCTAATTTTATAAGAGAAATAATTAAAACCTGTCTCTGATTCTGGGTCTTTGTATCCCCATTTCGTTTGGTTTTGTCCAGAATCCTTTCACTAAGAGGTTAAGAGTTACAATTGACCATGTTAGCTTGACAACCAAAATCATAAATTACAGAAGAAAAATTATGTTGAAAAACAGTTGCATTTTATGCAAATAATGATCCAGTCAGCTTCCATATGAACTTTGACTTCCTCAAAGCATTGTTATTCCTCTTAGCTGAGAGCTGTTTGAAAAAATGCAGATGGCTGTGATACTCTAAAATACCACTGGTAGATTTTAAAGTGACTGAAGAATATTGAACAGATGCAAAAAAAACATGCTCAGAACCTTATGGTCAGTTATGAGTAGTAATAAATAATTCCATTTGCAGGTGCTTTTTATAGTTAAGGCAAGGTGATGAAAGCTTAAGAGTAGTTTTAAAAAAAGAGCTCCGCTCCTGAAGTGTCATTGTTTTGAGATTTGTTTTCTTTATTTTCTAATATTTTTGGCCCATATATAGCTGACCATCTGCTCCTACAGGTGCTGCACCTTAATCTCTGTTGGTCAAGCACCACTGGTTCCCGGACTTACTATGATAGCCTTTGCATTTATTTATCTGTTTCTGTTAGATTATTTACTTATTCACTTACTTATTATTTTATTTATTTTTTATTTGTTCACCTAGTGGGTGGACTTTTTTGGCCATGACATAGGCTCTGAGAACAGTAGAATACATAATACAATAGAAAGGAGTAATGCAAAACTTAAGGGCAGTATGCTATGAATAAAGGGCAGTATGCTATGAATAAAGGGCAGTATGCTATGAATAAGGGTGCAATGAACTAGTGAAAAAGTACATCACAGTAAAGCAGTAAAAAAACTACGTCACAAAAGGAGCGATGATAATTAGAGAAATAGATGAAGAAGAGAATAAAGAAATCAGAGTGTATGAATTCTATTTACAGTATGTACATGTATTTATGTTGATGCCATTTCCGGGTCACACAGAAGTGAATAAACTCTACTAGCATAAGCAGATGGGTGTGCAGACAGCTACCCATTATCTCGGAAAGATTTGCACATGATTTCATAGCTGCTGTGGTCTTGTAGTGATAATTTAAAGTTCTTCAAAGTGGATAGAGATTTAATTGCGACAGGTTCTAAGTAAAAGAAACATTTTCAATTATGCAAGTACTGAAGCAATGTTGCAAAATAGTGAAAGAGTCAACCTGTCTGTTACTAAAGGAGACCACAGCTTCCCTGAATGGAAGTTTAGCTCTTAACAAGTGCCAATATCCAAGCTTTAATATTTTGGACAGAAAGTAATTGGTAAGAAAAGTGGATCTAACTGCCACGGACAGTCATTGTAATGTCTGTAAAAAGTCACAATGATGTGTGCATGAATTAACCAATAAAGCAAATCTGAATATTTTGTTTTCTACAATTTGAATTTTTTTTGTGTGCATAAAGAAGCGTGAGCATTTAAGTGTTTAGGAAGGAGAAGGTTTTTGGCTACAGTAGATCTGGCAACAGGAGTGAGAAGGTGTTGTATTTTGTAATAAAAGTTATGCTAAGATAACAGTGACCTTTTAATGAGATATTGTCAGCATGCATTGTAAAAGTGAGGTTTAGTTTGTGATAGCTAGTTTAAAACCTGGGCCCCTTTCGCCTACAGCCCACTGCATTAACCCACCACACCGCACAGATTGAACAATGTTCTGTCTATGAAATTATGAATAACATTATCTTGCATGTCCAGCAGTGGAATTGTAGACAATGTGGACACTTGTTGTGATGAAGAAAACGGGTAAGTGTTTTTGGGTGTTAATGAGAAGTTGATTAGCACTGGTCTAGTTTGTGACTAGGTGATAATATGACATCAGCTTATAGAGTGAGGGTAAGTGTTTTTGGGTATTAATGAGAAGTTGATTAGCACTGGTCTAGTTTGTGACTAGGTGATAATATGACATCTGCTTATAGATTGATACTGAGTTTGGGAAGATTACCAGAAACATCACAAATGAATACTAAAAATAGAAGGGGACTAAGAACAGAACATTGGTGTACACCTTTGTTAAAGAAATGGTCATTAAAGTTGACTTAAAATGTTCTTGTAGTAAGGTATTTTTCCTCCAGGTAATGGTATTGTCTCTAAAGTTGTTTTTTTTTTTTTTTTTGTAGCAATATTATATGGTTGTATGGTTTACTGAGTCTTAAATGTTCAGTAAAAGTCTACAAAAACTTCAGCTGTGGATAACTATTTTCTTTGTTATAATAAATAGGCTGGTAGCACATAAGGGAGCTGCAGTGATACTATAGTCATTCTGAAATCCATGATGGCACTCTGACACAATTATTGATATATTTTAGCAATTGATTTTATAATTGTGATGATTGGGCACACATTGGAGATGTGTGTGGAGACTAGTAATCCTGTAAATCTTTGTTAGAGGGTACCTTTGGTGGAGGAACAATGTATATGTATATATAATATATTGTTTGAGAGACTGAAAATGTTGATAAGACGTTTAGCAATTAAGTCAGCACTTACGTCAGTCTTGAGAAAGTATGATAGGATATGCTGAATTTGCCTGATAAGGCATTTACATGTCTTCATAACTTTCTGTTTTATTTTGCAGAGATCTCTGAAAAGAAGAAGATGGCAGCATACTCTGATGGATAAAGCTGAAGGGGTTAATAGGAATCAGTTTGCATCCCTTTCTTTTAGAATAGGAGAGCTTTTTATGGTGTTTTCTTGTGTGTTATTGTTGTGTAAGGGAAAGTTGTCAACTAAGATATGAATGAATGAATTTCAGAAGGTGTTGAAACCTTCAGAGAAACTTGTGGTTGCATCAACGGGTGATATCAAGGTGGGACTAGAGGCTATAATTACTAATGTATTTAATTTACTTGTGACAATTAGTTTTGGCTGTTATTTAGTGCTATTTGTTTTTGCTGAAAGTTGTTTTTCATTAAATTTATTTTATTTTATTTTTTGTTTATATTTGAGAGTTAAAAATAATTATTAAGGGAAAGTTAGCAAATATTTGTTTTCTATTCTCTGCTCTGACTGCAAAGAGAGTAAGGATATGTAATCTGAGGCAGATGTTAAGAAGTAATATTTATTATTTAAAGAAAGCAAAACAAGAAAAAAAATAATTGTAAATATACAGTGCCCATGACAATAGCAAAGCATCCACAACCAGTGCAAACATTTATTGAAAACATAAACAACAACACTCAATACATAAATAAAATTGCATTACCATAAAAATTAACATGTCAAACACTAACCATCATGGCAGTGTAAAGCTGATCACCATTAAATATTGCAAGAACAGTAGTGCTACCAAAACCACCCAGTGAAACAAGCATGCCAACCAGAGCAGTGTGCTTCCACCCAGTCAAATGTGCATCCTGAACAACCATAAAAATGGAATAGTGGAGTCTTCTCTAAAACCATATCCCTGTGCCACCACCCATCAGCCTGCACCGCAGGCTGTTCCCCCTTTCTCCAACAAATCTACATACAAACTACCATGTAACATATTCTTCATTGCCTAAGTGATATTTAAATTAAATAATTTAAGGCTAACATTACTCAGATGTACTATGTCCTCTGGATACCATAATGGATACCTGTCTACTAACTCACAATGAGGCAATACACCAAACTACCTCTAAAGTTTTAAAACACTTAGCCTGCCTCCAGTCTAACTTAGGTACAGTTTACACCCATACAAACAATGCATTTGAGAACATCTTTCTCAAAACTACGAAATCAAATGCAATCTGACAATGTATCCTTCTTTTATAGCACCAAACTTACATCATTACCCACTAAATGAATAACGCCTAACTTAGTATTTCCCATTTCTAAACGTAGCAAACAAACTGGATAGCCCAGACCCAGCACTCCCCATGCTAAAAAAATGATGCAGACTGTATAAATATAAACTACAACTATAATCAATGCACAGTTAAGCGCTTTTTGTCACACTAGATAGTGTGGCTTCTTCAGACAACTCTAATTAAACTGATTTCAATTTTTAAATCATTGTCCCAGCATCATGTGATCACAACCACCATTCAAGTTCCACAAAACTTAACCATCCACATAATTAGCTACTATAACTAATCTGTATAAAGGATCACTAAAACCAGTACCGTATATTAATAACATATATGCTATTTTAAAATTGGTTGTTTGTGTCTTTCGGCTTTTCCCGGTTAGTGGTCGCCACAGCGGAACGCCGGTCCGCTAATGATTGGCAGTAGAGTTTTACGTGCTGGCTTGCCGGACCTAACGCACAACCTTCAACGAAGGAATGCCCGTTCACACATGTTGCCACACAGAAGAGAGTCTAACTGAGAATCGAACGGGCAACGTCTAACTGTGAGGTGACAATGCTACCGCAGCACCACTACCGCAGTATATGCTATTTTAAAATACATTTTCAAAATAAATACTTAATAATAAACTTGTAAGAATCATTATATTACAAGCATTCTCACTCAGACAAGGCTGTCCTATAGTTGCTCATTTCTTTACTTGTTTATTGCCAAAATCTTACTTCAAACAAGGGGGAAACACCTGTAAAACTGCATGCTTACTCAAATATGCATACATATATTTATCTAGAAAGGCTTTTCAATTTTAAAATGCATGCTATTGAATATGAATCATTCAGGCTGTGATACTGACATGCATGGGTTCGTAATTGCCAGAATAACTCCAGTCTTTCCAGCAATAATGAATAGGGTCTCCCTCTAATATCTAACAAAACTTGATCAATAACTCTGAATTTAAATGAATGGTTTATAAAGGTGTCTACATGCCTAGCTAATGCATTTTCATGTTTCTTTTTTCTGATGTTGTACAGATGTTCATAGACTCTTTCTTCTACTTTTCTATCAGTCTTACTGATATAAAAGTCCGGACATGATTGGTCTTGTTGGTCTTGTTTTCCTTGGATTCAGCCATTTCTAAACGTAAAGAATTTACATTACCATACAAATGCCTCCAATGCATCGCTCTACAACCACATGAAATCACTTCTCATTAAACTGGATTGAAGCATAACATGCCACCATGCAGACGTATCTCTGCTTGCTTAGCCTGCCAATAAACAAAAGAATGGCCAGGGAGAACAATTTTGCTGCATTCTGAAAAACAGTGAAATGTTAACCACTCAATATATAGCATTATTGATTATACGATAAAAAGGCATCTGAAACCGACCTCCCAGCTCTTTTTATCACTTCAGCCAAACTACCAACTAAAGTCAAATCCAATGCCCATTCTATTCTAAAAGAAAGAGATGCAAATCGATTTCCCTTTACTCAACAATGTCTTTCTCCGTCATCCCAATCTGACATACTAAAACTGCTTTTCTAGACGCTTTCTCAGAGACTGACTTTCTTCCAGCTTCACAAAATTCTGCCAGCACATAATCCATGCAACTGGGCATGATCTTTCAAAGTTGGCATGCAACAGCACCTGCTGACCCTGGTCTCACTAACCCTCTTTCGATCTACATAACCAAACCATGAATGCCAAGCCAGTAATGCAAACATCCTCCAACAGAGATTACCCACCAATTTGCTGACACAAAATGTACCAGCATACATAAACTCCAACAAAGTTGACCAAAAAGCACATCCACAAGCACTAAATGCCACTATTTGTAAACATGACAGTAAAATCGGCAAAATACACCTACCTAATGGTAACTATTTGTTAAAATTTGTCTCCTTCAATTTTTACAAACTTCAGTATCAGCCATATACTCCATTTTTTAGTAACATCAGCTAAAGCCACCAAATTGTCTATTGCACTTAGGGCAGCCATATGCACTCTAACTGTATGCACCACTTCACATAGTCGCATATATAAACCAAATACCTACACACAAGTCTTACATATCAACAACTCTGAGCAGTGGGAAGCTGAATGACATGAATGCTTATACCGCAGAACTATAAGATCTTCTCATAGCCCTGGACCAAGGTGGAGTCACTAACCATCTCACTATATCCTGCCAGTGTTCCATACCTCCTCTGGCATTGCCACTGATATTATCTCTTCCTCTGTCAACATCCATCGGAAACTATTGAACTGAAAATGAGACAGACTATCAGCCACTGTATTTAACCTTCCCCAATGGTCCACTGAAAATGGGAGACTGTTCCTTAAACTTAATAAGACCAATTTTTATAAAACCAATTGAACCAGCTCTATCTTGGCTAATTTCCTTGTTAAAATCTGTTCCACTGCTTCATTAACTGAATGGAAAACCACTTTCCTGTTTCTAATCTCCTCCTGCCAGATGACAACTGATGCCCAAATTCATGGCAGTTCTAGCAATGCCATATCCTTCTTCAAATCTGCAGACCAATCCACTAGTCACTTCATTAAAACTACTGCCATATTATTGCTCCCCACTACATCTGTCTACAACTGCAACTGTTCAATGTTTACCCAGTCATTCTGCCAAAATGAAATGCAATTAAAATCTTTCAAAAACAGTAACCAAACATCAGTATCTTCCCTCACTGTTTTGGAAACTTTCACTCAGTGCGGCTTTTGCTTTTTCTTCACTTGCAAAACATCAGCCAAAGACCAGTTAAAAGTCCAACCCTGCTTAACTGCCTTACACTCAAAATTCAGCCAATCTAACAACCCCTTTACATCTTTAACATTAACATTTTCTTTTCTTCTCAAACAAAAACAAACTCTATGTCCATTTCTCAGCATTGTCTTCAGGCAAACAAAATAAACCCCAAAATGTAAGCTATTACTTGGCCCATCTGCTTTACTGGATGCCTATAGTACTCCTAACTCATAACACAAATAGACAAATGTCTGCATAGCTGGTCCTGAATATAATGCCCCCTTTGCCAACAGAAAAAAAAATCATACATATAGTTTACTCCCTCGTGGCCATGAGGCCTTTGTTGCCAAATGCAGTGCAACACTGTACTGAATTTTTTAAAGGTTGGACAAGCCATGGCACACACCATGGGCATTGCCTTAACAAAATAAAACTTACCTGTCAAGCATATTTCTAGTCAAGGATAATCATATTTACATATAGGTAACAAAGGAAAAGCCACATCAATATCTAACTTAACTAACCAAGATCCTTAAATGTTTGAATGATATTAACTGCATCATCCAATGATGCGTAGTGAACCCTCACATCTTTCATGTCAATGTGATTGTTAACAGATCCAGACTCAAGAAAGACAGATTGTGAATGAAAAGAAATTCCCTTTAAGGCTTCAACTCAATGGACATATGCAAAAAATAACAAACAGTGGTTTCAGAAATGGACCAAAAACTCTACCTTCTTCCACCTACTTGTGAAGCAAAGGAACAGCCACATCTTCCTTGTCCTAACTGACTTCAATTTCTTAGAAACCACTTTACTACCCAAAGCTCTTGATCTTATGCCAAAATGTAATGCAGAACCACACACTGACTCTTCTGCTTCTTGTCGGTTAGACTATATACTCAACAAAGCCTAGCAATCTTCATTCATAAAGGGGAATACAGCAGACAGCATACCTGAAAATCTTCCAAAAAAACAACAGGCCTCGAGATTCATGAAAATTCCCCCTACCTCTGAGACTAACTAATACTGTGGAACTCTGTTGTTACCCTGCTGAATGTCATTACCAGAACTGTCCTTCTTCTAACATGTGGTTGGCTCATCAGACCCCTCATGTACTGAGAAAGAGTGATCAAAATGGCAAGAAGGTCAAGTACACTTGCCTGGATTACAAGTCCAGGAAATGACATTCTACTACTCATTATCCGCTGATATCTCCCATCCTATCCACCATAGTGCCAAGCCATGTATCAGCATGTCATTACTCCCACCAGGTCTATATTACAAGATTGGATGCTTAGGTGATCGAACACCTAAACACTGAACTTGTAATATCAAAAGCAAAAAACAGCGAATGGCCGATTTAATTCAGGGAAAGATTTCCCTTGGCTGTTCGCCAGATTTTGCCATTTTTTTTCTACTGTAGAGTGATCTTGGAGTTGGTATATTTAGTTAGGGGGGTGTGGTGGGCACAGCCCCCCATGTCAGGGGGTGTGGGGGGCACAGCCCCCCACTTAGTATGGGTGTAAAGTTATTTTTTTTCCCATGGCCGACCCATGTGTTTTCCTGCGTCATTCAACATTTTTGGGTTTGATATTACAAGTTTGATGATTAGGTGTTCGATCACCTAAACATTTGATCTTGTAATATAGATGCACTCCCACCTAAAAATACTGTAATTCCATAACCAGGCATTGCTCCATGTAAATGCTGAGCCTTGCTTATCATAAGAAAATAAGTTAACAATGGTAAACATTATGATGCATCTTTCTCCAAGGTAACAGCCATCATGTACACAAAACCAAGAGAGCAATTATCTCTATATCTCCTTGACCTTTTCTTCCCTAATGCAGATAATGTTGCAGCCAAGTCCTTATCTCTGGGTGCTTCTGCTTCCACTAACTTCTGAGCCTCAGCAGTTTCAATCAAGTCAAAAATATTCACATATTGCCCTCATCAAATATTTAACTTAGTTGACAACAGAATACGGGTATGTGACATCAAGAACAAAGCCAGCTCTTTAGTTTGCAAAGGTCCAACTGTAACATATGCTGCCAAACCTAAGGTAGGTGGAAATTCTAGTCTCATCGGGCACAGATTTATTCCAATGTGATCTAAAATTGCTTGCCTTTCCAAATCCTGCCATCCTAATGATCCAACAAAATACACCCTAACCCCAAATCTCTTAGCTTCTGACTGACCTCCCTACAACTAGCAACTCTTGCAACTTCAGCCCATCACTTGCACACAGTTGCTTTCCTAGGCAATGCTGAAATCCTCCAAACCTTCCTCAAAGCAACCAAAACATTACCTGGAGGGAACTCTGAGACTGGTGTTGCTGGCTAGAGTGGCTCTGTGTCCCTTACTTGCTATATCATCCGGACACCTATAGCAGTTTCTTGTCCTCCCTCCAATCTGTCTGCCCTTCTCTTCCTCCAACCTCTCTGAACATGCTAATTCCTTAGGTTGCATCTCAATTGACACTTAAGGCACTACTGATGTTGACGGCACTGATTCTGGGACTGCCACCTTCTGAAACAGTGCTTACTAGTGGGCCACAATAGTCATCAGTGATCCTTGAAAGCATTGATGTACACCATTCTGCAATGCAAAAACTTAATATTAGTGAAACATAATCACCATAATTAAAACTCTAACTCCCTTCTTTTTTATTATTTATTTTTACATACAGACATATCTCTGAAGCAAACTTCTAGCTTAAAGCTCCTTGGTATACAACCCAATCCTTACATTAAATAAATGCTCTGCTCACTGCTCTACCTATTATACCTATCTTTACCTAGGAAAACTGCAATCCCCTTTACCATTCAGTATACCTGCTCATTATCCCTGTTAACTACAAAAAGACCCTTCAGTCTCCAAAGGTGTAGCAAGTATAACAGCAGTTAATACCAGTATACATTCTTGAGAAAAAAATACCTAGATGCTTCACACAGGTTTCACTTCATAGCTCAGTACTAGAAAGCAAAAACACTATGTTTGTCAATAGAATCCTCTTTCCAACAAATATCACGTCTGGCTCTGTAATAAATGCTTCCTCTGAAAACATATAATATGTACCTCATCTACTATAAGGCCAAGTTTTTCTAAACAGACAGCACATTAAATCTCCCATCAACCACACAGCAAATCCTCATTGCTCACCCACTATTGCTTATCCTACTCAAGCTTCTGCATGGAGCAGCTGAGTAATCTGCAGGTTAACACATACGTGCATACCTTGGCTTGACCATAGGCAGCAATGAACCCATTACAATACAGTATATCCAGTTTTTTCTTTCTTTCTTTCTTTTTACTATTTTAGCATAGTTTCCATTTAAAAACCTAATCCTCCTGCCTTACAAGAGAAGAAAACCTGAACATGAGAAAGAAACTGCTTAGCAGCCTGACCTCCTGCCTGGCGCACCTGCCCCTGATGCTCCCTTAAGCAATCTGCCAAACCAATCAAAAAGCGCACTCCACTCGTAGAAACTGCATGCAGTCTGCTACTTTGTGTGGACCTGGCATCCAGCTAAATCCTTATATCCTAACCCCACCAGAATTCATAATTATATGCACATAGAAAAAGGCTGCCCAGATGCTGCCTATGGACAATAACTTACCAATTGACCTATCCTTCTCCAGAACCAAAACTAATTAATATAAATAAATAAATAAATAAATAAATACATACTGACCCTTTTCACCCTTAATGAAAAGGACAACCAACCGCTACCTATTGAAATAAATAATTGCCAATAGACTGATTCTCATCAAGAGGCAAGCCCAGATAAAATAAAATAAATAAACTACAAAAAACTTCCCATTCACTCCTGCTAACCTAATGGCCAACAAATATATAATTCTCATGCCATTAATAACCCTGACAACTATCTATTAAATAAATGCACCATACAAGTAAATACCCCAGCCCTATACATTCCATTGCAATAATATTTTACCTCCCCTCAAGCTTACTTAATGAAACCTAGCAATGAGACAAGACCATTAAAGATAATAAGATCTGTTACATGGTATTATTCACAAAATTCCACATTTACTTAGTGATAACTACCTGAATCCACAAAGCAAAAATTAACTCTCGTCTCTTGGATGTAGGTATATGGAGCTTATGTGTTCTAACAACCACATCAAAGATATCAGAAGATAGCCAGACAGCAACCTATATAGGGCCCCCTTTCCTCCTAATCCACAATCAGACTTCCTAATTCTAATTATATCATATCCCTTACCTACCCAGTCCCCACCCATTCACCTACTACTACCTAGCCTTAACTCTTAACATGCCATAGACAATTACCAAGTGGGTTTAAAAGTACAAATACATCTGCTTGGCAAACTAAATTTTGGAGGTACCACTGAACTGTGACTGCTGCAGTTGTGATGTGTCAACTTTTGAATTCAAAACCACTCATGGGCAGCTCTAAATGGGTAATCTTGAGAATGGGGTAAGAATAAACTTAAAAAGCAAGAAAAAAAAACAGGTCAAAGGGACCAGAGGCAATGCAGAGGTATCATAAAAATATTTTTTAACTTTTTGTTTAATTTTATAATTACTTGAAAAAGCATATTGGTGTGAAAGGTTGTGGTGGTCTTACTTTATAATAAATTTTCCATGGTATATTTGAACTGGTGCTTCTTTTTTTAACTTTTGAATTTCATATCTAAGGTTTACAATTTTGCATCATTTCTATGCCTTTCACTTATTTATTGTAATTTTTTATAGATTACATTTGTTTTACTTTATGTTTGATTTGTCTAGTAGTTGTAAAAGTAGTTATTTAGAACAACTTAGCAAATATTTATTTTTTTGTTTTCTACTCTGGCTGAGATTAAGGCTATGCTATCTGTGAGATGGATTGAGAATTAGCATTTATTACTTAAGCTAAGCAGATAAACAGATTAGGAATAAACATTTTAATCTTTTGAATATGCTGTATGGACTGATTGCTGCTGCTGTTGAGATTGTGATACTAGACACATTGACTCTTAAGTGAGCCATCTCTTCTGTATATTTGACTTTGAAGATTCCACCTCGACTCATCTTGTCAGATGGTAGTGTTACAAAATAGAAAGGCCCTCCCTAAAACTGTTAAACATCAGTTAGCCTATCTTTCATAGCTCACCAGTGTTTTACAAACTGCAGTACATACAGTACTAATCCATTTTCCTCTACCCTAGTTTTAAAATCACAAACACCTGGGCAAAACTACAAATTGCTGACAGCCTAACAATCGCATATCTTGAAACAATTTGCAATTAGTTCTTCTGTTTTTCTGTTTTGCTTCTGCTGAGAGAAGGAGCACAAGGACATTATTTTCTAGTTTTTGCACTGACAACCAGTCAGTGGAAAGACTAAACTTCGTTTAAGATCTAATTTGTGATTAGTGCTACTGTTTTGTTACCGTTAAGAGAAGGAGAATGGGAACATTGATTCTTAACTGTCGCTAATTTGGAGGTGCATATCGGCCTTCTCTGACTGGCCTGATTTTGGACAATTATGAACCGTAGCTCTCTTGAAATGCTGCTATATGTGCTATTCAGGGCACCTACCAAGAGAAGGCTACAACACGCCTAGAAGGATTCTAAGGTCCCTTAAACCCAACAAGTATGACCGCAATGTAGTGATGGTTCATGCACTAGTGATTGATTTGTGGAGCCCCACTCAGAGGAACATGCAGAAACATGTTGGAAGTCACTATGCAAGTGCTAGAGGTAGGAAAGGCACTTGAGTACCATTTTGCCTTTATCAGGTGTGATGCCTTGACTTTGTCAGTTGGCTAAGTAAATTGTGTCATTCTAAGGTGATCCAGTATGTGTCAACCTGGGAGGCGATAGTAGATAAGACTTCCTATTTAGTCAGGGTTGGCTTATACCCCTCTTACCAGGGCAGCAACATACTGATTAAATTCTTTGTTGCACTTACGTTGCATTTTATGCAGAGTTTGGCTAATACACATTCCAACATAGCAAGCTCAAGCTCATAGAGGCAGTCAGAAGCACATAGCAGGTGAATGTTAAATGGTTGCAGACTGAAATAAAAAGATAGACCTTGAGGGTCTCATTAGAGTTGACACCATCTCCTTTGTCAGTATTATTCTAAAAAAAAACACAATATTATCACTAAGCTATATTATTAACATATTGAGCCACAGAAAAAATCAGACTGAAGGCACATGTCAGGGAATCACATAGCAGGTAAATGTTACAAACATATAGAAAGGAAGTAGAAAAGTAAAAAAAAATGCTTGCAATTCTGAGTGGACTTGAACTCTTTACTCTTTGTACTGACATTCTAATAACCCCCTTTATGAACAAATGGAACCATGGAAGCAGTCAGACTAAAGTTATAAGCTTTACCCTATTTCATATTTAACAAGTATTGCAGCACATTTTTTTAAGACTAATGTCAGCTATGGTCAGTATACAGTGGACGTGACAATGACTGGACTTCATTGTTACAATACAGCAAAATTATTGGAAGGCACATTTTCTATCACCATTTACAGGAAAACTTTTGAGTTCAGTTCATGTGCCACAAGTACTCATGCCCCACATATAATACAAACATCCCTTTTTCACATTTTTTAAAGTCAGAAAAATATGTAGGGATGATGATACATCTGCATGAGAAGCATTCTTTCTGAAATAAAGATTTTTTTTTTTGAAAAAGGGTATAATGTCAATGATATAAACCAAGGGTCAATGCAATTTAAATTACTGCCTAGGACACAGACATCAGAGTGTAGGATCTATGATAATGATGAGAGACATAACCACATATTAAGGTTTAAAATTATGTATGTAAGCAATATTTGTAATCTTAAAGGAGAACCCCAGCCCAATGTCAAGTATTTTTTTTCCAAAAAGTGATTTTCCTTCCCTATAATTCAACACTAAACACATAACATACAGAAAATGCATCACTTAATAATTATGTTGGTTGGTTTATGTCCAGGCTTATTTCTGTTTGCCTTTCTTTCCTGCATTTGTCTCATTATCTGTTACATCATGAAGGCTAGTATGAGTGCTAAAGTAATTAGATTAGATCACTTATCCCAGCTACACAACCATTAAGAAAACAATGGCTCTTAAACAATGGCACTTAAATGTGCATTATCAGTCACAGATTGCAAGCATCACATCTCAGATGAAGTGTAGCCTGGAGTCTGAACAAAAGCAAGGCTTTCAAACATAGTTTTCAGATGCAAGAAAAAATTGATAGTTAGAACCACAGGATCATAGAAAGTTATTAGGCTAATGGCCCGTGGGGCCTTACAAGCCTAGCCAAATGTTACTCTTGTTATCATGATCAGCATCAATTGCCCTTGTCTAAGAGGAACATAGGAGGAACACCCATCGTGAATTTACGGCTACCCATCCAATCATCCATATTGTATTTGAAGAAGGCCAATGAGGTTTTCTGTTTGATATGAAGTGGGAGTCTATTCCAAATGTGTGGTATCCTCTGGGAGACAAATCTGTCCCCCCAGCAGGTCCTGTTGATGTCACATGCCAGAACTAGGTGTTTAGCATGAGTAACACGTGTGCCATTTTACTTGCAGATGTGCAGCATTTCCAAAAAAGCGGGGGTCAGAGATTGCCTTATATGAAAGACAAAGATCACCTGTGAGTAGTTTGTATAAAACAGAATAAAGTTACAGTGATTCCAGCTGATCCACATAGGTTAGCTGCTGAAGACCTTGAATTTTCTTTCTGAGAAACCTTTATGGTCTCTCCAATTGCTGCAGGTGCTTTGAATGGTACATGCCAAAAGGGGCATTTTACTCAATTATTGACCTAGTGTGTGAAGAGTACAGGGAGGTGATAGCTTCACTTTTTCTCGAAGCAATGCTCTTACTTATGAGGTGAGCCATATAGAATGCCCTTCTTACCACTCTGGAGACATAGTGATCAAAAGCAAGTTTGCTGTCAGCCTGAGTGCCAGATCTCTCACCAATGAGTGCGTACTTGGGGTATTATCATTGATGTGGTAATATGCAGGAAAATCGCTCTTGCTGAAAGGGATGATGATACATTTTTTTGTAATGAGTTTGAGGCTATGACTTTGGCACCAATCATTGTTTGTGTAAGATCTTGAAGCATGTTGATATCATTTGGAGATTCTATGACCGCACCCAGTTTGCAGTCGTCAGCAAACCTTTGTCAGCAACAGACCCTTGGTTTTACTTCAGAGAAATAGGTCCCAAGACTGATCCCTGTGGAACACCACTGGTAATGGGTCTGTTGCTGGAGGTGGAGTCCTCTATTTTGACTGTATGAGTTCTATCTGAGAGGCAGCGTACAACCACCTTATGATATAAGGGTTGGTGTCTAGCTGGGAGAGTTTGTCAATGATGCTTAAAAGAGAGATAGTGTCAAATGCCTTGGCCAGGTCTAGGTAGGCTGTATGCACAGATTCCCCTCATCTGGGGCCCTTGTGACTGTCTTGAAAAAGTCCACCAGGTTTAACAAGCATGATCTCCTGTTGACAAATCCATACTGTGTAGGATATAGTGTTTGGAGATTACCTATATCTTTGTTGATAAGGACCATGATGATTCTCTCCATGGCCTTGCTGATAAGGCTAGTCAGGGTCATAGATCTATTGTTCCTGGTATCAGTTGAAGCACCACCTTTGTGCAGGGGGATAACGGTGGCTATTTTCCATTCAGCTAGGATGAGGCCGGTGCTTAGACTGTGATTGAAAAGAGTAACCAATGCTGATGCTAATTCTTGTTTGAGCCCATGTAGGACTCACGCTTGGATGTTATCAGGTCACATTGATCTGCGTTTTTGGCCTTAGAGAGGGCATTTACTACCTGCTTCTTTGAGATACAAGGTAGGGGACAGGTGGAAGGGATGTCAAGAACTATGTGTGGTGGGGACAGTGGAGTGAAGTTTTAACCAAACCTATTAGATAGCAGGTGAGCTATGTCCACGGCTCACTGTATGTGTTACTATTAACTACCAGTTCAGTACAGATCTGAGCCTTACCTGTTAAGTTACAAATAGGTTCATAGGTTCATAGGTTCATACTAGGCTATCTGCCCTAGGGCATTTATAAGCCTAGCCAGAATGTGTTTGGCTTTCGCCAACCATTTTAAATTAATTTTGCTGTGCCCATTTTTTGAGGTTAGTATACTGAGCCTCTGTCTAACAGTGACACAGAAGTCATACCCGGGGTAAACCTACGATCTCCCATCCACTCATCAAGATTCCTCTTGAAGAGAGTCAATGAGGGACTCTGCCTAACCTGGACTGGGATTTTATTCCAGAGTGAAGGGAGCCTCTGGGTTATGAATCTGTCCCTCCAGCATGTCCTATTTATTTCAGTGCTGAGGTTCAAGTCTCTCGAGCATGTAGCTCGATAGGATTTGGATTTTCTGAGGTGCAGCATGTCCATTAATTCCGGGTTGGACATGGCTTTATACGTCAGGCACAGATCGCCTCTGAACAGGCAGTATGCCACTGAGTAGAGCTGGAGTTTCTTTAACCGGGCAGCATATGGCATCTGTTTGAGCCCTTTGATCCTCTTGGTGATGTACTTTTCGGGTCTTTCCAGTTGCTGCAGGTGTCTGGTAAGGTACATCCCAAAAGGGGCATTGTACTCAATTATGGGCCTGATGAGGGATGAGTAAAGAGGCACGATGACCTCCCCTGATCTAGATGTGAATCCCTTCATGATTAGGTGGGCTATATAAAATGTTTTTCTAACCACTTTGGCCACGTGGTTGTCAAATGAGAGATTACTATCAACATGGGTCCCCAGGTCCCTAATTACTTCTTCTGTACTTAATGGATTACCACCTATGTGGTAATTTGTGGGCACTTTGTTTTTGCCAAAGGGGATGACTATACACTTTTTGGTGTTTAGCTTGAGGCCATGGCTCTGGCACCAGTTGTCTGTTTCTATGAGGCCCTTTTGGAGGATGTTTGTGCCGGCTGGAGAGTTGATTATGGCGCCCAGTTTGCAGTCATCTGCGAACTTGGTCAGCCACAGTCCTTCCGTGTTGGCCTGTACCTCTGAGAAATATATACTGAACAAGAGAGGTCCCAGGACTGAGCCTTGTGGGATGCCACTTGTAACTGGTTTGGAGTCTGACATGGCTCCAGCAATTCTAACCATGTGGGTTCTGTCCTTGAGCCAGTTTGCAACCCATCTAGTGACATAGGGGTTTATATTTAAGCTGGTGAGCTTATCTATAATGCCCGAGTGGGGTATTGTATCGAAGGCTTTTGCGAGGTCCAGGTAGGCTGTGTGGACCACCTTCTCCTCGTCAATGGCCTTGGTGACTATTTCAAAGAAATCAACCAGGTTTAAGAGGCAGGATCTGCCCTTAACAAAGCCGAACTGGGTAGGATCCAGTGTCTGTAGGTCCCAAATATCTTTATTTATGAGGTCCATGATTATCCTTTCCATAGCTTTGCATACCAAGCTAGTCAGGCTTATGGGGTGATAGTTTCCAGGATCCGTTGAGGCACCACCTTTGTGGAGAGGGACCACAGTTGCTGTACGCCACTCTTTGGGTACATATCCTGTAGTAAGGCTGAGATTGAACAGTAGTTTTATGTTTGGGTTTAGCTCTTCTTGGAGTTCATGTAGGACGCAGCCCGGGACACCGTCTGGTCCCATTGATGCTGTGTTTTTTGCTTTGGAGAGGCGGCTCTTACCTGAGCATCCGAGATGTCAGGGGGGCAGCACTCTGCTGGGATAGATATTTGCCCTTTTGGTGGGGGGGGAGACGTTTGCGCTGAACCTGTCAGCTAGGATGTTGGCAATGTCTGTGGGTTTGGTGTATTTTTTGTCATTTTGGACTAATTCTGAGCATATCTGGGAATTACCACCCAGGTTCCTAACATAACTAAAGAAAGCCTTGTGATTATCCTTAGTGTCCTGTGCAATTTTTCTCTCGAAGCTGGCCTTAGACGATTTTATGAGTGCCCGTAGTTTTTTGCTAATACTGATCAGAGATGCCTTCCCTTTTTGGAATTTTGCTCTATCATTTAGTAGCTTCCTCCTTCTATTGTATAGCTTGTTTATGGCTGGGGTCCACCACACAGGACGTCTGCCTTTGGAGGATTGGTTCTTGGTTTTGTTTGGGATCGCATGATCCATGCATTCCTGAAGGTGTTCATAGAATGCGTTTATAAAGGATTCTGCGGTCTGGTCCGTATTTTCCACAGGCCCAGGGGCTTTGAAGGATTCCACCTCAGTTTTGAGGAGTGTGAAATTTGCTTTAGAGAAGTTTTTCACTGTGGTTTTTTGGGCAGGGGGTGGTGTCGGGATGTGAACATCCAGTGAGATTAGTTTATGTTCTGATCTTACCAGTGAGGGATACACTTCTGGTCTGGAGCATAGAGTCCCCATGTTGGTGATGATCAGGTCCAGTATGTTTTCCCCTCTTGTGGGAGTGGTAACAAGTTGTTCCATAGCATTTGAGTTTATAAATTCTAGGAACCTTTGGGCTAGGGTGTAGGAGCTAGAGTAATGCTCCCAGTCTATGTTTGGGTAGTTGAAGTCACCCAATATAATGATGTTTGGAGAGACCTTCATATTTTCCATTGTTCTCATGAAGACCGAGTGGAGTTCCTTGGTTAGGGAGGGTGGTCTGTAGCAGGCTATAAACTGGAAGGCAGTTTTACCCACTGTTAGTTGCACATGGATAGTTTTTGATGCTTCGTGCTGTGCCACCAACCTGGAGGTGTGGGTATCTTTGACGAATATTGATACGCCCCCTCCTTTTGTGTGTCCGTCCAAGTTTTGGGGCCGAAAAGCATGGTATGAGGTATAACCCGGTAGTGCTGGGGTGCTCTCAGGAGCCTTGAACCAGGTTTCTGTTACTGCACAGATATCGATTTTCTCCATGCTAAGGAGAGTTTCAAGTGCGTGCATCTTGAGGTTTAGACTTCTGGCGTTGAGTAGCATTACTCTTAGTTTCTTATCCCTTGTGATACCTATGGAGGTGGGTTTGTCTTTTGAGCCTTGCCTAAAAAAGGCACTATGGGGGTAGCAAGAGCCTTTGCCAATATCCGAAAGCCCAGGGGTGACAGGTGCAGGCCGTCCCTAGCGAAGCATCGGGGCTTGTCGAGCATGTCATCCCAGGCTGACAGGCATTGGATCCCCTTTGAATGACACCAATAATTAAGCCAATTGTTGAAATTGATCATCTTGTCTTCATATTGTGGCATCATTCTTGGTGAGGGTAAGATGCTACTCAATGTCAGGGTCATACCGGCCTGGGCCACATGCTCAGAGAGCTCCTCTATGTCTCTTTTCATGTAGTCCAGGGAGGTACATCTCAGGTCATTCACACCAGCATGGACAATGACTGAGTCATATTTGTACTTGCCTTGGAGTGACCTGAGTGCTTGTGTTATGTGGCGGATCCTAGCGCCCGACAGGCACCTCACCGTGACCTTCTCCTTGTTCAGCCTGGTGAGCGGGACGTCAGTGTGCCTGATGATAGAGTCACCTATTACAAGTGTATCAGGTGTGTTGTTTAGCCTTAAGGGCTGTGACTGTTCGGCACACTGCCTTTGTGAGATATGTGTTGCACGTGTTTTGTTTTGGGGTAGCGGTTGCTTGGGTGTCTGCTTTGGAGGTCTCTGCTGCTTAGGCAGATTTTTATTTAGAGCCTCCGAGTATGTTTTCGTGTGTTTATGTGTTTGGTCTGCTGTCGTGGTAGGTCTATGTGAGACTGGAATTGTACTGAGTGTGGTTTCCTTCTCCTCCTGACTGGTTACGCCAGTACTGAGATGAGAGAGCTTAGCCTCCAGTTTGGCTATATGGATATATAATATAACTGAAGAACACCTTATGGTTGTCCTTGGTTGAGGAAGCTAACTGGGATTCATACTTTGCCTTTGAGGACTTCATAAGAACTCTTATTTGCTTAGAGGAAATCAGTTTTTGTACTTACTTTCCTCACTTGCTTAGAGAAGAACAGCTCTTATACTCACTTTCCTCCCTTGTCTAGAGGAAAGTAGTTTTTTATTCAGGCATATCCAAGGGTCAGCTCCCAGTGTTCTCTCCTGTCTATCTGATGAATCTGGGCATCTTGGGGCAATGTAGCAATTGCCTTATGTACACAGACAACCCTCTCCTCCTACCACCCAACACTACAACCTGTGAGAAATGCACTTATCTAGCCAAACTGGGGGTAAAGCTCTCTCCAACCAAGACTGAACTTGACAGTTAGGAGGAGAAGGTAAACACTTGCACCACACCACACTCATCACATAGTCCCACTAAACCTACACCACCAAACTCCACACATAGAAACACAAAAACATTCACAGAGGCTCTCAATAATAATCTGCTCAAGCAACAGAGACTTCCAAAGCAGAAAACCAAGCAACCTCTACCACCCAACACAACCCAAATGACACATAGCCCACAGAATCAGTTTGCCAATAAAGCACAGCCCATAAGGCAAAACAACATACCCAACACACTAGTTATAGGTGACTCTATAGTCAGGCACACTGATGTCCCACTCACCAGGCTAACCAAGGTGAAGGTTAGTCTCAGCTGCCTGTCACGTGCTAGGATCCACCACATAACCCACACACTCAGGTACAATATGTACAAATATGACTCTGTCATTGTCCATGCTGGTGTGAATGACCTGAGATGTACCTCCCTGGACTACATGAAAAGAGACATGGAAGAGATCTCCAATCTTGTAGGCTAGGCAGGTATGACCCTAGCCCTGAGTAGCATCCTGCCATCACCAGAATGATACTGCAGTGCAAGGACAAAATGATTGACTTTAACAATTGGCTAAGCTTCTGGTGTCATTCTAAGGGGATCCAGTATCTTTTTACCTGGGATGACATGGTTGACAGACCACGATGCTTTGCCAGAGATGGCCTGCACCTGGGATTCTGGATACTGGCTAAGAGTCTTGCTGCCCCTATAGTGCCTTTTTTAGGCAAGGTTCAAATGACAAATTCACCACTGCAACAGGAACAGGCAAGCAAAAGCTGAGGTTAATGCTACTGAATGCTAGAAGTCTAAATCTCAAAATACACTCACTCGAGGCAGTCCTTAAAATGGAGAAAATCGATATCTGTGCCCTGAGTGAGACATGGTTCAAGGCTGTAGAGAGCACCCCTGCACTACCAGGCTGTAACTCATACCACACTTTTCGGCCATGTAACCTGGACCGGAACACCAAAGGCGGAGGTGTGTCCATATTCATTAAGGATATCAGCACCTCCAGGCTAGTTCCACAGCACAATGCATCCGAGGTTATCCAAGCACAAACCCAAAAAGAAACGCTGGCAGGAAACACAGAAAGAAGCTTTAATGCATGAAATAAAATCCACAGAATAAATCCAATACACACTCTGAAGCAAACTATAACAGAGCTGTAATTAACCACAAGTAAGCACTTTCATCTCCAAGAGAGATTTCTTCAGACTAATGGTTATAACACACTGCTTCTCTTAAATACTCTTCTCAATTACTGAGCAGCATTCAATTAATCATTCCAATTAAGACTTCAATTCAATATTTTGATAAAAAAATATATACATATAATACTATATTGTAATTAAAATAGGCCTAATGTTTAAAACCCTTCCTTTTTAAATACATAATAAATTCCTCTCTATTATTAGTCTGAAGAAATCTCCCTTGGAGATGAAAGCGCTTACTTGTGGTTAATTACAGATCTGTTATAGTCTGCTTCAGAGTGTGTATTGGATTTTTTCTGTGGATTTTATTTTGTGCATCAAAGCTTCTTTCTGTGACTCCTGCCAGCGTTTCTTTTTAAATTTGTGCTGTTGTTTTGGATCGTGCTGCTTTGTTTATTGGTGTTATCCAAGCACAACTAATGCTGGGCAAAACTGCAATCCAAATTGTAGCTTGCTACAGATCCCCAACCATGCCCCAGGATTCCCACTCCTCTTTTCTTGATATACTGGAAAATATCAGGGTTCAATCAAACACCTTAATAATGGGCAATTTCAACTACCCCACCATTAAATGGGAAAACTACTCATGTACCAACTCCTTCGCTCAACGCTTTCTGGAATTTATAAATTACAATGCCCTGGATGAACTTATCCACACCCTCACCAGGAGCAACAATATCTTAGACCTAGTCATTACCAACATGAGTGACCAGTGTTCCACACCGGAAGTCAACTCCTCGTTGGTCAGATCCGACCATAAGGTAATCACCCTAGATATCTGCATCCTGCCCCCACCCACCATTAAGGAAACCATGGTAAAAAATTTCTCCAAAGACAACTTTGTGCTTCTTAAGACAGAAGTAGCAAACTTCATGACATGCATGCAGATGGACAATACAGTTACAACTGCTGAATCCTACACCAATGCACACTATAACCACTTACATGACTGCATGGAGCGTGCTATCCCAAACAGAACCAAACGCTATCTTCCAAAAAAGGAAGACAATCTGGTGGTCCCCTGCCATACACAAACTCTACAACAGAAGGAAGAAACTGTTGCAAAAAAGATTAACATCCCATGAGTGGAGGAGTTCCCTGGTCAGCATCAGTAAGATAATGAGATCCCTTATAAGAGCCTCCAAAACTAGCTACGAAAACAAAATCACCCCTGATTCTAAGGGCAACCACAAAGCATTTTATAGCTATGTCAAGAATCTCAATGGCAACACCCAGATCTGCTCTGAGTTACAGCACAATGGCACGAAAATTACAGAACCAACTGATATTGCCAACATCCTGGCAGATAGGTTCAGTGCTAACTTTACTCCCCCTCACCCCCTAAAGGGCCCATATCTATACAGGAAGAACGCAGAGTCCCTGTAATCACATCTATGCAGGTAAAAGCTGCACTCTCTAAAACCCAAAACACAGCATCAATGGGACCGGACAACATCCCAGGCCTCATTTTATACAAACTTCAGAATGAACTGGCTCCCCATCTAAGCACCATATTCAATCATAGTCTCACGTCAGGCTTTGTGCCCACTGAATGGAGCACAGCAACAGTTATCCCACTCCACAAAGGGGGAGCAACCACTGATCCTGGGAACTACCACCCTATTAGCCTGACAAGCCTGGTCTGCAAGGCCATGGAATGTGTCATCATGGAACCCATAAACAAAGACATTGGTAACCTCCAAACTCTGGACCCCACCCAGTTCAGGTTTGTGAAAGACAGATCATGCCTCCTGAACCAGATCGACTTCTTTGAGGCAGTCACCAAAGCCATAGATGAGGATAAGGTGGTTCACACAGCCTATCTTGACCTTGTCAAGGCTTTCAACACCATCCCCCATTCTGGAATTATAGCTAAACTCACTAAACTAGGTATAAATCCCTATGTCACAAGACGGGTTGCCAGTTGGCTCACTGACAGAACCCACATTGTAAAAGTTGCAGACTCCAAATCTGACTTCAAACCAGTGACAAGTGAAGTACCACAGGGTTCAGTCCTGGGACCTCTCCTGTTTGCTATCTACTTCTTTGAAGTACAGGCTAACACAGAAGGCCTCTGGCTAACGAAGTTCACAGATGACTGCAAACTAGGAGCCATAGTCAGGTCCCAAATGATGTGACATCCTACAGAAGGGCCTCACTGCGACAGATGCCTGGTGTCAAAGGCATGGCCTCAAGCTCAATGCCAAAAAGTGCATTGTCATTCCCTTTGGTAAAAACTCTGTACCCATGAACTACCACATAAACGGCAGTCTACTTAACGCCAAATGTGTGATAAGAGACCTTGGGACCCAGGTGGACAGTAGTCTCTCCTTTGATAATCACATCGCCACAGTAGTCAGGAAATCCTACAATGTGGCACCCCTCATCACAAAAGAGTTCTCATCCAGGAAAAAAGAGGTAATTGTTCCCCCTCTACTCGGCGCT
The DNA here is from genome assembly GCF_019279795.1 of Protopterus annectens. Taxonomy (NCBI): domain Eukaryota; kingdom Metazoa; phylum Chordata; order Ceratodontiformes; family Protopteridae; genus Protopterus; species Protopterus annectens. Next base: position 1,665,505,497 of record NC_056726.1, on the reverse strand, counting down.
CATTAGACCCATTATAGAGTACAACGCCCCTTTTGGAATGTACTTCACAATACATCTGCAGCAGCTGGAAAGGCTACAGAAGTACCTCACAAAGAGGAATACTGACCTCAAACAGATGCCCTACACTGACCATCTCAAAAAACTCCAGCTTTACTCTGTAACATATTGCCTACTCTGAGGAGATCTCTGCCTAACATATGAAGCTATGTTAAACCCAGAGCTGTTGGATATGCTACACCTAAAGAAATCCCAATCCCTCTGAGCTACATGCTCTAGGGACCTAAACCTTGTCACCACAATAAACAGGACATGCTGGAGGGATAGATTCCTGTCCCAGAGACTTCCTATACTCTGGAACAAGCTACCCATCTATGTCAAGTAAGTTCCTCATTAGCACTCTTCAAGAAAAATCTTGATGAGTGGATAGGAAATAGGAAATACATCCCGGGGATCACTTCTGTGGCTCTGCTTGACAGGGGCACATGACATTAACTTTCTTGGGTGGCATAAGCCAGGGAACCTTGTTGGCTGGGCTTACATAGGCCCTTGGGCCGATAGCCTAGTACCTACCTATGAACCTATTTAAGCTGAGGAGGGAGTGCCTTCAGTTTAGAGTCCACTTCTTCTTAATCTTAGACAGCAGTTTCTTCCTTTTATTGTAAAGCATGTTAATGGTGGTTGTCCACCAGGCAGGTTTACTTTTCCTTGAAGAGCTTGTTTTGATCCTAACACGTACTGCCGAGTCAATGCAGTTATACAGGTGCTTGTATAGGGAATTGGTGTAGAACTCGGCATAGTTATTGGTTCCGTCTGAGGGGAAAGGTGCAATGAAGCTATTTATACCATCCTGTAAGAGGTTATAATATGCTTTGGATACTTTTTTTAGTCTAGTTGTTGCTAGGCGAGGGTCATTTGTGGTCAGATCTCACCAGGGATGAACTCACAGTGGGGGAGCTACAGTGGTCTCCCATATTTGTAAGCACCAGGTCCATGACTTTGGCACCTCTGGTGGGGGTGTTAACTAGCTAGTCCAAGGCACTGGAGTTGACAAAGCTGAGGAACCTTTGGGTAGGTGAGTTTGAGCATGAGTAATTCACCCAGTCAATGGTAGGGTTAGTTAAATTCACCCAAAACTATGGTGTTAGTATGTATCTTGATAGACTCATTGATCCAAATAGGCAGACTGGGTATCCTAATTCATAGAGGGGGTTCTGTAGCTGGCAATGATTTGAATAGGTGTCCTACCAACAGTTAATTGCACCTGAAGTATCTCTAGAGTGTCATACTGTTTCATCAATCTGGAGGTGTATTTATCCTTGATGAATATTGATACACCACTTCCTTTAGTTTTCTTGCCTTCAGTTTGTGGTCTAAATGTGTGGAAGTAGGTGTAACCTGGTATGGCTAAGGTGCTCCCCACAGCCTTGAGCCAGGTCTCTGTGACTGCACAAATGTCTGCAACCTTCAGGGTGAGGACTGCTTCCAGTGAGCGCAGTTTCATGTTAAGACTCCTAGAGTATAGCAACATGACCTTGAGGTTGTTTTTGGTTGGTATTTTTATGTCAGGAGTTTTGTCCTTGTGACACTGCCTAAAAAGGCACCATGGGGATGGCAAGAGCCTTAGCCAGTAGCCAAAATCCTAGGGGTGACAGATGAAGACCATTCTGGCAAAGCATTGATGTCTGTCTATCATGTCATCGCATGCTGACAGATACTGGATCCCCTTAGAATGACACCAAAAACTAATCCAATTATTGAAGTCAATCATTTTCTGTTTGTATTGAGGCATCATTCTAGGTGAAGGTAAAATGCTACTTAAGGCTAAGGACATACATGCCTGAGACACATAGTCTGAGAGCTCACTCATGTCTCTCTTCATATAGTCCAGAGAGGTACTTCTGAAGTGGGTCACACCAACATAGACTATGACAACCTGGGTGCCCAAGTCCCTCACAACTGATTGCAATTAATGTGATAATTTGTGGGGATGTCACTCTCTCCAAAGGGGATGATGATGCATTTTTTGGCATTCAGTTTGAGGCTATGTTTCTGGCACCAGTCATTAGTTTGGGTGAGACCTTCTTGGAGGATATCCACATCGCTAGGAGAATTCAGTCATCTACAGACTTGGTCAGCCATAGCCCACTGGTTTTTGGCCTGCACCTCAGAAAATTACTTCCCAAACAAGAGAGGCCTCACGACCAATCTCTGGGGTACACCACTCATTATGGGTCTACTGCTTAAGGTGACTTCCCCTATTTTTATTAGGTGGGTTGTATCAGTGAGTCAGTTTGCTACCCATCTGATAACATACAGATTGATGCCTAGTTCAGATAAATTATCTATTGTACCCGAGTGGGGAACAGTATGGAACACTTTTGCCAGGTCAGGGTATGTGGTGTGCACCATCTTCCCCTCTTCCATGACTTTGATGACTGTCTTGAAGAAGTCGATCAAATTTAACAGGCATGACGTCCATTTATGAAACCAAACTGTGTGGGATCAAGTGTTTGGAAGTTGCCAGTGTCCTTCGTAATGAGCTCCATCATAATCAATTCTATGGCCTTGCAGATCAAGCTAGATAGGCTGATGGCTCTATAATTCCCTGCATCAGTGGATGCTCCACCTTTGTGGAAAAGGATGACAGTGGCTGTCCTTCACTTGGCTGGGACGAAGCCGGCAATCAGGCTTTGGATGAATGGGGTGCCTAATGGTGCTGCAAGTTCCTGCCTACATTCATATAGGATGTAGTCTGGAATATTATTGGGTCCCACGGAGGCTGTATTTTTTGCCTTTGAGATGGCAGTGATGACTTGTTCCCTAGAGATAAGCCGAGGGGGGCAGGTATTGGGATTGCCCTGATATACTGATGGAGGGACAGACTGGTGAAGTTTTCACTGAACCTGTCTGTCAGCAGGTTAGCTGTATCTACAGCATTTGTGCATGTGGTGTCCTTGACCAACAGTTCTGAGCAGATTTGATTGATTCCTTTGAGATTGCAGACATATATGAAGAAGGCCTTATGACTGTCTTTAGCACATGTGGCAAATTTGGACTTGAAGTTTGCTTTGGAAGATTTCACTAGTATTCCTATTTGCTTGTTCAGGCTAAGGAAAGATTGCTTCCAAATTAGTCCCCTTATTTATTTATTTGATGTTTGTTTACCTGGATGGTCTGTATTGGTATATACCCATTTTCAGCAGAGACCTAGGTTGAAAAGCTCCAGAGACAAAATCATGGTTTACATAGCAATGACATGTAGACATTTATACATTTATGTTACTAAATACATATTGACAAATATTTACAAGGTTTGAATAGCATAACAGTAGTTTAGGACTAAAAAAGTAGGTTATTTAAATAGAAGTATCAGAAAACAGAACTCATTATAAATGGAGCCACCTATACTGAGCCAGAAGATATAGCAAACTTCCTGGCTGATAAATTCACCTCCAACTTTACTCCTCTCTCCCCCTCAACCTTCCCTCAGGAAATATCATCAAATATAACTTACCTTACTATTACTAGGGAACAGGTCCTTAATGCTCTCTCTAAGACCAAGAACACTGCATCAATGGGCCCAGACAATATCCCAGGATGCCTGAAATAGCATGAAACATGACCTATCAGGGCCTCTCAAATTACTATTTAACTGTAGTCTCCAAACAGGTTTTGTGCCTCATCTATGGAGAAAGGCAACAGTCATTCCTCTGCACAAAGGTGGGCCATCTACAGACCCTGGAAACTCCAGACCCATAAGTCTCACTAGTCTTATTTGTAAAGCCATGGAAAGAATTATCATGGAGATGATCAACAGCGATATAGAAAACCTCCAGCCACTGGACCCACCCCTGTCTGGTTTTGTCAAGGGCAGATCATGCCTACTCAGCCTGGTGGACTTCTTTGAGAAGGTCACGAAAGCAATGTATTAGGGCAAAATCTTTCACACTGCCTACGTTGACCTGGCCAAGGCATTTGACACAATACCCCATTAGGGCATTGTTGACAAATTGAAGAGGTTAGATACAAACCTGTATGTCACCTGGTGGATAGCCAACTGACTCACAGATAGCACCAAGAAAGTTAGAATTAGAGGGTCCACCACTACAAAGAGGCCAGTCCCAAGTGGAGTCCCTCAGGGATCAGTCCGTGGACCGCTCCTTTTTGGCATTTATGTTTTAGAAGTCAAGGCCAATGTCAGTGGTCTCTGGCTGACAAAATTTGCAGATGATTGCAAATTAGGAGCTGTCATTGAATCTCACACTGACACAAATGTTCTCCAGGAGGGGCTGACACAGACAAATAATTGGTGTCAGAGCCATGGACTAAAACTAAATGCCAAGAAATGCATAACAGTATCCTTTGGGAAGTAATCCATCCCTGGTAACTATCATATTGACAACATATCCCTTAGAGTTGACCCAGTAGTCAGGGACTTAGGGACACACATAGATAGTAATGTAGACTTTGATCATCTTGTCTCCATAGTGGTAAGGAAATCATTCTATGTTGCGCAACTTATAAACAGAAGTATGGCATCTAAGTCTAAGGAAGTCATTGTCTAAGGAAGTCATTGTTTCATTGTATTCGACATTCATCAGACCTATCACTTAGTACAATGCCCCCTTTGGTATGTATCTCCCCAGGCATATCCAGCAACTGGAATGTCCACAGAGTTTCCTCACTAAAAGATAACAGGGTATAAGTAAAATGTCCTATGCAGACCGTCTCAAGGCCCTATCCTTGTATTCTGTCTCCTACAGGCTTTTGAGGGGAGATCTATGCCTGCCTTACAGGATATTGTCAGACTTCAGTCTGCTGGACCTCCTGCATTTCCACAAAACAAACAGCACCAGCATTACCCATTCTAAAGACTTATACCTTGGCTGTGATATAAATAGGACCTGCTGGAGAGATAGGTATGTATCCCAGAGACTACTCTTTCGATGGAACAGGCTTCCTATCCATGTGAAGCAGAGTTCCTCCCTAACCTAATTCAAGTGCAAATTAGACAATTGGATGGAAAACCAGAAATTCTTCTCTGGTTTGGCACCTATATGTCTCTAATGCACGCAGGTAACCTATAAATGGTTCATCTCCCAGGCTCATGCTTACACTTATTAAGGGTATCAGAACTTGTCAGTGATTTGAGATGCATGGCTAGGCTTAAAAAGGCCCTTGTGGTCATTAGCCCAGTAAACACCTATGAACCTATAATAGAATGGACACGATAAATCCAGGTATGCAAGATTTGACTGGCCTTATGCACAGGTATTAGAGAAATACTGCTAGTCAAGATTATGTAAGTCAAACAATAAGAGAACAATGATGAAAGTTTGCTTATAGAAGTTTATAACACAGATGTGGAAACACGGGAAGGAAAGTAGATCTGAGCTTGCAGAAAGGTAGAGCATGTCTAACCTGGTGTAGAGCATGAGCAAAGCCATTCATGTTTTATGTAGTTTTTTTAGATATAATTTGAAGGATTGTAAGGATGTTACTTTTTGTATGGTTTTAGGGATAGAATTCCAGGCTTTAGAGTTAAGAGAGTACCCTGTTGATTTGATATATTTTTAAACAGCAAGTTGTATTTGGGCATTAGATCACAGTGGTTGGCTGGAGGAATATTTTTGTAGGATTGTATTTAAAGCAGTACAAGTTGGGGAATAGATAATAATCTTAAGTGAGTCTTTTGTAGTATTGGAGGTTTTGAGTGGTTTTGCTCTTTGCTAATTTTGCCAAGCTTTGTCTCTGTCCTGCATTAGCTTTCTTGTAGTATTGATTAAACAAGATACATCATTTGTTTTTATTCTCTTATTCCTTTGAGGTGTTATTTTTGTTAAAAATATTGAGGAATATTAAGTTAACTTTCATTACGGCATCATCTAAGAGAAAGGAAAGATTTTAATATATTCCAGTTGAATGATGAAGGCATTGCATTAAATATTTGTGAGTTAAAGTTAATTATGTTACGGATGGTTTTTGGAATGTTTTTGGTTCATAGGCAGGGAGATGGTTGCTGAAGGAAATAGATAAGAGTTCCAGATGCAAGAAGTTTATTGGGTCAGACACAAGAACCCCTTCAAGTACAGAACAAGAGTATTTGCTAAAGTAAGTTGGATTATGTATATGTTGTTTAAAGCCAAATAACATGATACTGGATTTGTGGTATTATATGTGAGTTCAAGTAAACTAATGCAAATTTCTCATAGCATTATTGTTTCATAAGGTATAATGCTTGAGGGTCAGTGTAGGATTTCTTCTACTGTATTAATATTGTCACCAACGGGAATATACAATGTAATAATACATATTTCCATTTGTTTGTTTAGTCTCAGGAAAGTAATGAGTGGTTCATATGTGCTAAATCATGATATGGGGTTAATTTGTAGTAGTTTCAGTACAATAATGCAACACCTCCACCTTTCTTTTGTTGTAGTCATTTCATGTGATATTATAGCCTGATGATAGTATCTCAGCATCACTGATGTTGGCTTTAGCTCAGTTTCAGTTATGGCTAGGATACTGGGTTTATGAAAGCCAATCCAAGCATGGCTTTTAGTGATTTTATTTCTTATACCTCTAGCACTGACACTAAACAATGTTGGCAGGCTAGTATGTGATGGGGGTCATGTAGTTTGATCTGTGTGATTTATTCCATTATATTTGTCAAGTGTGTTGGCTGTTAGACCTGGAATTGGGATGGATATCACCATCACCTAGGACTGATCTGAGATAAAGTAGCATTTATTGATACTTGCATGGAGATGTTTTGCAGGAAGATATGATTTTTAGCTATTTTGAAGGTGGACTAGTTGTTTCATCATAAATGAGTGGAGTGTAATGAAAGAGGTGATCTACTATTCTGGGGGTATCTGTAGAAATTGTTGGATTGATTTCTCATACTTCGACACTGAATTACAGTTATTACTTTAAAAAGAACAATTAAATAATGTACTTTTTCAAGTCTGTCACTAAAATATTCTTTAATTTTCTGTAGCAGAAATGGCCACTAATGAAAATCAAAGGAAACAGAAATTTAAATTTAGTTTATGCTGACATCAAAAGTAGGCCGTCACAGTACTGTTGCAAGTGGCGTAAACCACAGTAAATGGTCTTATCTTTATAAGTATTTCTCTCTGTCTCTCTCTACAATGACATCAGGAAGATGAAAACGTTACTATAAAAACATTATGTTATACATGGCAGTCATCTTTCAGGGCATTTTGATGTATCAAATTAGAAAATAAGAATAACCACGTATTTGATTCAGAGACATTGGTAATGCAGACAAGTTCGAGATATGCTGAAAAACGGGAGCACTTCACAATGCTGAAATCCTGAAAGATCGAATTTCATATGGCCGAGACCATATGATCGAACTTTCGGAATCCCGACATTGTGAACAGATCTCTGTATACAGCATGGAATGGGAGATTTCCCTTTTCCTCACTTTAATGCAATCTCGGAGTTGGAATATTTAAGTAGCGGAGGTGTGGGGGTGCATGGGGCTTGCCCCCCTGCAGAAACATTTAAATTGTTTGTTTGGTTTTTTTTTTGGATTGTTTCAGAATTTTGATATTCTGAAACATTGGTCATATGATCTCAATCATATGAAATTCGATGTTTCGGAATTTTGAGATTTTGAAGTGAATCCATTGAAAAACATATACTTTTCAGTTTTTGTGTGCATTTCTCCTTCTAACATCGTTTACAGAAATATTAGAAACTACTTAGTAATGACCCCTTTTTTGCCATATAATACTTGAGAGAATCAACTTTTCTTTTAAGAAGGGAAACATTTGGGACAGCAACTAGCTAGCTTTAAAAGAGAAAATGGATTGCAACCATTTACTGTATTATTGCATTGTTTAGCCTGTTTTAACCAAAAAACAAAAAACAAAAGAAAAAACAAAAAATACTATCTTGTTTGCACATTTCCCCTCCTTTACTAGCTAGTATAGTCCAGATCCCAGGCTTTGCTGGTTTCAGGTCTTTATTTTCTGTGTTCAGAGCTATCCAGACCTTGCTGTGGTAGAGGGAAGTCCTACTGCTTACCAGTGGGAGTGGTGAGCATTGAACTGCCTATCTAACACTAGAGGAGTGGTTTCCAGCTCTGAAATTGTAATTGTATTAGCCATTTTGGGCTGATTCCTATCCCTTTCAACTTTCTGGTTTAAAAACATGTGGGTTTGCGCATTTTTTGCATTGTGCAGCACAGCGGGGCTACGGTAAAACTATTCCAGGTGCCAGAAAGTCTGCTCTTCAACATTTTCCTTAGAACTAGCTGTTTTTTCAGTAGCAGCACTAAAATCTGAACCCATATGACTAGCACTCACTCTAGAACCTGCCGGAAAGCACTAGGAAGCCTTAAACTGATACAAGCACTCAACTCTCCTTGTTAATAAGGAGAAATTAATTGGAGGCAATAAACAGCCTATAATTGCAAAGTACCTTGCAAAGGTAAGGGAAAACAGCTCTTGTACTTTACAAAAAAAGCACATAAACAGGCATGTCCAAGGGTCAGCTTCAAGTGATTTCTCCTGTCCACCTGGTGAATCTGGGCATAATGGGGCAATGCAGCAACTGTCTCATGTACACAGACAACCCTCTCCTCCTACAACTCAACACTACAACCTGTGAGAGATGCACTTACATAGCCAAACTGGAAGCAAAGCTCTCTCCAGCCAAGACTGTGCTAGACAGTCAAGAGGAGAAAGTTAACACCTGCACTACACCTCAAGCAACACATAGCCCTTCAAAACCCACACCATCAACACACATATAGCAACACTAACCCCACATATGCAGAGGCCCTTAACATTAACCTGCCCAAGCAAAAAGGACCTCCAAAGCTGAAACGCAAACAAACATCAGTCACAGCCAAAGTGACACATAGCTCACAATACCAGTGTTGCATGCAACAACAGCCCCTAAGGCAAGACAACGTACCCAACACTTTAGTCATGAGTGACTCTATAGTCAGGCACACTTCCCACTCACCAGGCTGAGCAAGGAGAAAAGTACAGTCAGCTACCTCTCAGGTGCAAGGATCCACCACGTAACGCATGCACTCAAGTCACTCCACAACAAGTACAAATACAACTCTGTCATTGTCCATGTTGGAGTGAACGACTTGAGACGTACCTCCCTGGACTACATGAAAAGAGACATGGAAGAGTTCTCGGATCATGTGGCCCAGGAAGGTGTGACCCTAGCACTTAGTAGCATCCTGCCTTCACCCAGAATGATACTACAGTTGCTGTTGTGTCTTTTGGCTTTTCCTGGTTAGGGGACGCCACAGCGGAACTCCAGTTCACTAATGATTGGCAGTAGATTTTTATGTGCCAAGTTGCCAGCTCTGACGCACAACCTTCAGCGAAGGTACGCCCATTCATGCATGTCTCTACACATAAGATACTCTAGCTGAGAATCAAACAGGACAGTATCTCACTGTGAGGTGACAATGCTACTGCAGCACCACCACAGAATGATACCACTGTATAAGGACAAAATGATTGACTTCCACAATTGGCTAAGCTTCTGGTGTCATTCAAAGGGGATCTAGTATCTGCCTGCCTGGGATGACATGATCGACAAACCATGATGCTTTGCCAGAAATGGTCTGCAACTGTCACCCCTGGGATTCAGGTTACTGGCTAAAGCTCTTGCCACCCCTATAATGCCTTTTTTAGACAAGGTTCAAAGGACAAAATCACCACTGTAACAGATACAAGCATGCACAATCTGAAGGTAATGCTACTCAATGCTAGAAGTCTAAACCTCAAAATGCACTCTCTCGAGGCACTCCTAAAAATGGAGAACATCGATATCTGTGCCGTAACTGAGACCTGGTTCAAGTCTCCAGAGAGCACCCCTGCAATACCAGGCTACAACTCTTACCACATTTGTCGTCCACCAAACCAAGACCGAAACACTAAAGGTGGAGGAGTGTCCATATCCACCAAGGATATTCACACCTCCAGGCTAGTTGCCCACTACAATGTATCTGAAATTCTTCAGGTGCAACTAACACTAGGTAAGACTACAATCCAAATTGTAGCTTACTACAGATCCCCCACCATGCCCCAAGATTCTCATTACACCTTTCTAAACATACTGGAAAATATTAAGATACAACCAAACACCCTAATACTGGGTGATTTCAACTACCCTACCATTAACGGGGAAAAGTAGTTGGGTACCAACACCATTTCCCAACGGTTCTTGGAATTCATAAATTCCAGTGCCCTGGATCAACTAATCCATTGTCCCACCAGGGGCTCCAATATCCTAGACGTGGTCATTACGAACATGGGAGATAGATGCTCCACACCAGCGGTCACTCCCTAATTGGTCAGGTCTGACCATAAGCAAATAACCCTTGACATTCACATCCCCCCCCACCCCCCCAGTAAGGAAACCACTGTAAATAAATTCTCCAAAGCCAACTTCATGCTCCTAAAGTCAGAAGTGACAAACTTCATGGCACCCATGCAGATGGGAGCTGAAAGTTTGACTGCTGAATCCTACACTAAGGCACTGTACGAGCACATCCACTCATGCATGAATCGTGCCATCCCAAATAGAACCAAGATGCTCTCCTCCAAAAAAGGAAGCCAATCTGGTGGTCCCCTGCCATAAACAAACTATACAACAGAAGGAGGAAACTGTTGCAGAAAAGAGGAAAATCCCAGGATGCAAAAAACTCCCTTACCAGCCTCAGTAAGAAGCTGAGATCCCTCATAAAATCCTCCAAAGCTAGTTACGAAAATTAAATTCCCAAAGATTCCAAAGACAACCACAAGGCATTCTATAGTTATGTCAAGAATCTGAATGGCATTGCTCAGATCTGCTCTGATCTACAACAGAATGGCATTAAATATACTGATTCCCAAGAATATTGCCAATATCCTGGCAGATTGATTTAGCGCCAACTTCTCCCCCATCTCACCCCCTAAAGGGCCCATCTCAATACCAAAAGATTGCCAAATTCTGGTAATCATGGCCACAGAGGTAGAAACCGCACACTCTAAAGCTAAGAATACAGCATCCATGGGACCAGATGACATCCCAAGTGTGTACTACATGAACTACAAAATGAACTGGCACCTCACCTAAGTGTCATGTTTAATCTTAGCCTTACCTCAGGCTTCATGCCCACTGAGTGGTGCACAGCTACAGTTATCCTACTCCACAAGGGGGGATCCACCTTGGATACCGGGAACTACCGTCCCATTAGTCTGATGAGCCTGATCTAAAAGGGCATGGAACACATTATCATGGAACTTATAAACAAAGACACTGGCAGCTTTCAAACACTGGACCCCACCCAGTTTGGGTTTGTAAAGGGCCAGTCTTGTCTCCTGAACCTAATTGACTTTTTTTTACTCATTCTCCAGAGCTGTGGAGAAGGGTAAGGCAGTCCACACAGCCTATCTGAACCTCGCCAAGGTCTTCAACACCATCCCCCACTCTGGAATCATAGATAAACTTACTAAGCTGGACATAAATCCCTATGTCACTCAATGGGTTGCCAACTGGCTTAATGACAGAACCCAGACTGTAAAAGTAGCCTACTCCAAATCCATCTCCAGACAAGTGACAAGTGGAGTACCTCAGGGTTCAGCCCTGGCACTGCTCTTGTTTGGCATCTACTTCTCTAAAGTACAGGCCAACACTAAGGGACTCTGGCTAACAAAGTTTGCAGATGACTGCAAACTGGGAGCCATTATTGAATCTCCAAATGATGTGGATATTCTACAAAAGGGACTTACAGAAATAGATGTTTGGTGACAGAGCCATGGGCTCAAACTTAATACCAAGAAATGTATAGATATCCCCTTTGGGAAAAAAACATGTATCCATGAATTACCACATATGTGGCAGTACACTAAACACCAGAAGTGTGATGAGAGACTTAGGGACACAGGTGGATATGTCTCACCTTCAATAACCATACCGCCACAACAGTCAGGAAATCCTTCTATGTGGCACACCTCATCACTAAATGCTTTTCATCCAGAAAAAAGGATGTCACTGTCCCACTGTACTCATCCCTCATTAGACCCATTATAGAATACAATGCCTCATTTGGTATGTACCTCACAAGACATCTCCAACACCTGGAAAAGTCATATAAATACCTCACTAAAAGAATCACAAGTCTAAAGTTGATGCTCTATGCTGACCATCTAAAAAAATCCAGGTATACTCTGTGGCATATTGTCTACTCAGAGGCAATCTCTGCTTAACATACAAGGCCATGTCAAACCCTGAGCTGCTGGACATGCTCCACTTAAAGAAATCCCAATCCCTCAGAGCCACATGCTCCAGGGATCTAAACCTTGTCATCACAATGAACAAAACATGCTGGAGGGATAGGTTCCTGACCCAGAGACTCCCCATACTCTGGAATAGACTGCCCATACATGTCAAGCAGAGCACCTTCTTGGCCCTCTTCAAAAGGAACCTTGACGATTGGATGAGAGATAGGAAATTTACACCAGACATCACGTCAGTAACCCTTCTAGACAGGGGTCCACGGAAGTAAATATTGTGGGAAGAAATATCCGAGGAATTGTTTGGCTAGGCTTGTATAGGCCTTAGGGCCATTAGCCTAGTACCAACCTATGAACCTATGAACCAGACGTTTCTTCTATGTCATTGATTGCATGTTTTCTTTGGGACAATGGTGTACTTTGTCCTAAGGTCTATAAAATATTTCTTCACTTCCATCACTACCTTTCATACATGTAAAACACAATCATTCATTAGTTGTCAGTCTAGATGGGTAATATACTAGTTAGAGTGCCTTTGTGGTTACTTTTACATGGGTCAAATTTCATGTCCATTTAAACAATGGATTTCACTATATATGGGTGACATCAACTATAGAACAGATAGAACAGATACGAGTCCATTGTTTTGACATTTAGTCCAGCATCCTAAAGTCATATTAGCTTTGCTTTGTATTGATTCCATTAAAGGTGGACATTATACTAATCCTTATAAACATAAACAAAAAAGATATAGGATTCTTCATTTGCATGCAACCAACTCCACCATTACCCAGATTAAATGATAAATATATATATATCTATATATCTATATATATATATATATCTATATATATCTATCTATATATATATATCTATATATATATATATATCTATATATATATATATATATATATATATATATATATATATGGGATCACTACATAGTCTCGAAAGTTTGAAATGCTGAAAAACTTCTGAGACTATATAGCCAAAACCCCTAATTACAGAAAGACCAGAAGCGCGAATTTCAAAATCCTGATCATCCGGAGTTTGATATTCGCGCTTCTGGTGTTGTGGTATGGTGGAAGGTCAAGTAAGTATCTATGTTTAAATGTGTTGGTTAGGGTTTAGTGTGTAAGTGTGTGTTGTGACTGTGATGTGTGTGTGCGAGGGGAATGTAGGTGTGTGGTGGTGTTTTGTGTGTTTGTGTATTCAGTGCGACCTTGGAAATAAAATATTTAAGTAGGGGGATGAGGGGGGGCACAGCCCCCCACATGGGGGGTTTGCCCCCCTGCTTGTCTGTAGTTTAGGTTTGTGTGTTTGTGTTCTGGGGGACGGTGTGTGTATGTGTGTGATATATGTTGAGTGTAGTTTTCGGTAGTCTTAATTTCGCGTTTTTGATGTTTTGGTATTTTAGTGTTTCGGGTATTTGGTCTCGGGATTTTGGGCTTCTGTAGTTTGGGTTTTCAGGATTTAGTAGTGGTTCCATATATATAGATATATATATATATATATATATACACACACACACACACACACACACACACACACACACACATGCACACACACTCACACACACACACACACACACACACACACACACACACACACACACACACACACACACACACACACACACACACACACACATATGTAGTTAGATTATAGCTATAGATAGAGGTTAGTGAAGCAATGTATCTATAATGCTCACTGATTTAGGTCAGTGAATTATTATCACCAAGAGCTATGGCATTTCCATCACTTTGCTTCTATTTTATTTATTTATTTTTTTTGCATTATTGAATTGTCATACATGTTTTGCATTAGTATGCTGAGTGATATCTACATTGTTGCAGTTTGTATTGACATTTTATGGACTCCTGGTTGAACCTGTAATAGATTTATAGGCAAGTACTAGGCAATCAGTCTGTAAACCATTTCAAGTCTAGCCAAAATAAATATATATATTAAAAATTTCCCTTAAGACTCAAGGAGGGCAAGACAAGAATACGAGATCAAATAGGGTCGGACATTTAGTGGCATGAAAGGCTGGACATAGATCTCCAGAGAGGAGTCTGTAACAGACTGAGTACAGAGAAAAATCTGCCAGTCCTTCATGATAACTAAAACTTTTGAGGCTGCTGACCTTTTCAGTTATGAATCTCTGAGTTATGACAAGTTGTGTGATATGTTTAGATAAATACATACCAGTTAAATATTTATTTTTATTTATTTTATTTTACATTTGTTAACCGGGGGTGTATGACTGAGCCGAAAAGGCCCTTTTTCAGCAGAGGCCCAGGGAGAAAAGCTCCACAAAAAATAATTACAGATACATTTAGTTATTTAGATATGATCAGTATACACACAAATTACAAAAGACATGCTTTTACAGTGGTATGCGGCACATCACCAGTTACAGTGGAGAGAAAAAAAAATATTAATTTAAAAATAAAGGTAATTAATAGATTTGTGGTGTACAGCTGAAATTTGGAACATAGGTAGAATACATACATAGTACACAGGTACTGTACATACATTGTAGATTAGCCAGTGTTTGTGAGTAAGACTGAAAACTATTATCAAGTACTCTAGCTTTAGTATGTATACCTTATCCACTTCCACTAGCCTGGGGAGCAAAAATATGACATAATAATTCTGTCATCCCTAAAACCTCAGTCTGCCTACATGTACAAGAGCTGCCAGCAGATAGGCATGTACACAGCAGCATGTACATTCTTCGATATTTATGAGGTGTTCTTATTGTGCAGATTGAGAGATTTAAAAACAATAATGTGTTGATCCCTAATTAGCATAAACGTAACACCCGAGTGAGTATATCTACATTATTTAAGTGTAACAACAAGCGCAGAGCATCAGCATACTATGGATGAAAATACTGGTATAGGAATCTGATTCCTGCTAAGGGTGCTTTTGGTGAAATCTTTCCTTCAGGCTAAGATATGTACTCTCAGCAGTTCAACAGGTAGCAAGCTCAGCTTTGGTGCAAAAAGCTTTCCCACAACAGTTAGTTTGATTTATTTTCTAATATTATCACTATAGAGCAAGATAAAAAAAGGTCAGCACTCCTGCGTTTATCATTCATTCCATGAGATGCTAAACTCTGGCCCCTCCTTCCTGAGTTGGTGGTAGCTCAAGTGGATGTAAAATGTCCCACAACACTTAATATAATGAGTAGAGGGGTTCTTAATTAAAACCATGCAACCACCCTCTCTTAAATTTCATTCTATTTTTCAAATTATTATAGAATAGCACAAAATGTTGAGCAAAACAAATTATACAATTAATAAAGAAAGAAACAAAAATATTAAGTCAATATATGCAACAGATGAGCTTCCTTTTTCTTATTTTAACCCTCCACCCTGTTCTAATAATTTCTGCTGTATCCCATACTTAGTTAAATAAAAATTTCTTAGTTCTTGTCCAAACCTGTTACGCAGCCATCCTACGTATTTTTTTTTCATTTTCTTTATAATAACCGGAAACAACATTATCCCTTCTAATTGCTTCTAACATTTTCATTAAACTATATTTCCTAATATATAACATAGTTTAATCACTCTTTGACACTGAAAAAGCAATTTCTAACACTTTTCATTTTATTCATTTTCTATTATCTGCTGCTTTAAGCATCATCTTACCTTCCTCTCAAAATTTTTTTATTTTTCAAATACAGTTGAATAAATTCCATAGTATTTGTATATAACATATGAAATAACGATGTACACTATTTACATCTGCCTGACACTGTAACAGAACTCAATATATTCAATTACTTTTAAGGTATAACAATCCAGTTATCTGAGTGTATCTGTTCAGTTATTGTGAAGTATCAATCGATGATAAGACTTTTTTCCATGGATTGTTAATAAATGGCTTAGGATGAATCCTTAATGCTTTAATTTTGATTTCCAGCAATCCTGTTGTCTTCATTTGGCTGTAGAAGTCTTCCAAAGTCGGTATTGTGTTTGTATTCCATCTTCTTGTTATACACTTCCTTGAGATTGCAAGTATTGCCCATACTAGATACACATTTGACTCATTCAAATGTGGACCTTCGTACACATTTAATAATACTAGAGCTTTAGATAAGTTAAACAATTCATTAAATACAGCTTGTAAAAGTTTTTAATACCATTCCAAAATGGCTTAATTTTAACAGAGTCGAAAAAAATGTGATTCCAGTCTGCATTGTGTATTTGCTCACACCTCCAACATATTCCCTTTGTGGAAGAATTAATTTTAGTAATTCTATATGGAGTTAAGAATGCTTTGTGCAAGCATTTCCAATTAAAAACTTTCCAGTATTGTATAAAGGATGTATGTTTTACCGATAATAAAATATTTGATTTAATTTCTTCAGTTACCTGAAATCAGTGTCTTTCTGTTATATAATTCCAATATGAGTATTTGGGTGTTATTTTATAATTTATCAATATCTTCTAAAATTTTGAAATACTATTTCCCATGTTATAGTTATTATATATGATTTCATACAGGTATTTTGTAAGTTTAGGTATTTCATTAAAATGAAGAATTACTAATTATTCTGTATAAATCTTGCGAATACGTCAGAATGCTTTGCATAGTTAGCCAATCTTGTTGTGGAATTTTATATGTTGTTTCGATTGCTTGCATATCCAGAACTTTTAGGTCTTTGATACATTGAAACCAACAAACAAATCCTTACTGTTCCAAAAAATTAATTATTTCTCTGTATATTTTATGTGGATAGCTCTTTGTAACTATCAATGGTGTTAAAAAATCAAATCAGAGTTTTAAATCTATATTTGCATTAATAATTTTTCTAAATGAGTCAATGTAATAATTAATCATATGAATTTTAGTGAGCTTAGTTATGTTATATTGCATTCTAATACATATGTGCCATGGTAAATTGTTTTTACCTGTTATTTGAATTTTTTTTTTTGTAAATCAAATTCATTTATTGATATTACAGTTAGTGATTCTTTCCAATTTGCAGAATCATTTGGACTTATCCAATCTGAGATTGATTTAGACATTGATGCTTTTCTATATGTTTTTATATAAGGAAAGTTTAATCCTCCCTGTTTCCATTGTCTGATATGATGTATTAAAGCTATTCTGTTTCTTTTGGGAAACTATAACAATTTTACTAGGCATGAGTTTATTTCTTTGCGTATATTCCTTTTTGGTAACAGTTGTATTGTCAAAGCTATATATAGAATATTGGGTAGTAAAACCAGTTTTGTTAACTGTAGTCTATCTGCAAAGGTTCTTGTTTCCCTATAAAATGATTCCCCTTCTTCTGTAATTCTTTTTTTTATTAAAAAATAAACACTTTGATTTATTGGAATGAAGTCCTGAAGTCCTGTAAAATGTGTCAATTAAAATATCTAATTCTTCGAATGTCTCTTTTGTATCGGATAATGTTAATAATATGTCATCAGCAAAGAGCATTACTTTAGAATTGTATTGTTCATAAACATCTACTCCTTTGATTTTTGTATTGTTACATATAGAATATACGAATATCAATAGCCAAAGCAAATAGAATCAGTGACATGGGACATCCTTTTTTAGTACCCTTTGTTATATGTATAGATTTAGAGGTGAAAGGACCTAGCTTAACATACGCTAAATTATTTGTATATATATATATTCTTTAGTAGATGAACAAAGGATTAGGAAATTCAAATAACACCAGCATTTTGAATAAATAGTCCCAATTTATGGAATCAAAGGCTTTCTCTATATCTAAGCCAATTATGTGTGTTTCTTTATTTCATTATGAACATAATCTATAAGAGAAATTATACTTTTAATATTGTCATGTGTGTCTATAATATATAAATTGAGTTTGATCATTATTTATTGTTTTGGATAGTGGTATTTTCATTCTATTGGTTGATATTGTCATCAATAATGATATAGGTCTATATGAGGTACAGAGGTTTGGGGATTTGTTTTCCTTTAGGATTGGTGTGATTAAGGAACATCTCCAAGAGGATGGCATTAAAGATTGTGACTGAATTTCTAATAGAGTTTTATGGTAGAGGGATAGTATCTTTGAAGGAAAAAGTTTATATATTTCCATAATTATGCCATCTATACTTGGAGCTTTATTATTTTTACCCTCTTTTATTGTATCTGTAATTTCTTTGTAGGATATGGGTGCTTGCAGATCTAATTTTAATGTTTCTGGGTTTTTTTTTTTACATTAGAACATTTGTCATCTAGATTTAATTGATCAATAAGTATATTTTCTTTTTGGAAATGTTCCATATAGTAATTAATATAGGCATCAAGAATTTCACCTATATCCAAGACATTTTTCCCCTTTCTTTTCAAGGAAGATACTTTTAATGTTATGAGCTTTTGATTGTATTTTTTATTCTTGTAGATAAATTATATAGATATTTGGGAGAAGTGGTCAAGGTATTAATTTTGAGTTTTTCTAAAGCTAAACTAGTTTTATGTGCTAGAATTTTGTTGTATTTATTGTTTAATACGTCTCCTTTTTTTCATCTCCAAATGATTTTGATTTTTTTCAGCTTTTACTGAAAAAAATTTGGATTATAGATCTAATAATTCAGAATCCCATTCTCTGATTTATTTTTTTACCAAGTTATGGTTTTACCATGTATGTAGGCTTTTAATGAGTTCCATATGAACAAAGGAAGGAAGAAATTCAAATAACATCAGAATGTTGAATAAATAGTACCAGTTTAGGGAATCAAAGGCTTTCTCTATATTTAAGCCAATTATGAGTGTTTATTTTCAATATTAACATAATCTATAAGAGAAATTATCCTTTTAATATTGTCATGTGTGTGCCTATGATATATAAATCCAGTTTTATAATTATTCATTGTTTTGTATTGTGGTATTTTCATTCTGTTAGTTAATATTGTCATAAATATCTTATAGTCATTATTTAATAATGATATAGGTGTATATGAGGTACAGAGGTTTGGGGATTTGTTTTCCTTTAGGATTGATGTGATTAAGGAATATCTCCAAGAGGGTAGTATTAAAGATTGTGACTCAATTTCTAATAGAGTTTTATGGAAGAGGGACAGTATCTTTGAATGCAAAAGTTTACATATTTCCATAATTATGCCATCTATACCTGGAACTTTATTATATTCACCCTCTTTTATTGTATCTGTAATTTCTCTGTAGGATATGGGTGCTTGCAGATCTAGTTTAAAACTTTCTGGTATTTTTTTATATTAAAACATTTTTCATCTAAATTTAATTGATCAATATGTATATTTTCTTTTTGGAAATGTTCCATATAGTGCTTTCTATAGGAATTGAGAATGTCACCTATATCCGAGACATTTTTCCCTTTCTTTTCATGGAAGATACTTTTAATGTTATTAGCTTTTGATTGCATTTTGATTCTTGTGGATAAATTGTATAGATATTTGGGAGAAGTGGCCAAGGTATTAATTTTTAGTTTTTCTAAAGCTAAACTACTTTTATGTGTTAGAATTTCATTGTATTTACTGTTTAATACTTCTACTTTCTTTCTCATCTCCAGATTATTTTGATTTTTTTCAGCGTTTACTGACAAATGTTTGGATTGTAGATCTAATTATTCAGAATTCCATTCTCTGATTTTTTTTATACCAAGTTAGGGTTTTACCATAATTGCAAGCTTTTCATGAGTCCCATATCATTATTTTATTTATGTTTGTGGGTAATTAATATCTAAAAGAACTGTAATTCAGATAATAACCAGGGTTTGAATTATTTAATTGTAGTTATATATGCTAAAATTCTGGAGTTAAAGATTAATGGTTTGTACCCATTTTGAAGTTTTAGTATCAATGAATTGTGGTCTGAAAAGGGGCAGGGACTGATTGAGAAATGAATGATTTTAGAGTGCAAGTCATGGGCACCAAATATTTTATCTATTCTAGTTTAGGTACCAAATCTGTGATTTTGATGGGAAAACAACAAAGATTTATATTCTTTAAATTTGAAAGTATTTACAAAATGAAAAGATTCTACCCACTTGTTTAAAGCTTTTGATAGAGCATATATAGGCAGCGGTCTTTTATTTGTAGCTTCAGAAATATCAAATATATAGTTAAAATATCCTTCTAATATTAAGTTGCCTTTATAATTATTGTAAATGAAATCCAAGTGTTTTTTACAGTTCCTGTTCCAATGCCTGGGAACCGGTATAGATTGGCTAGGGTCCATATTCTGTTATTATATTTAACTATTACTAATGCCATAAGGCCTTCTTTAACTTCATGCCAATACATAATTTCTGGGTTAATCGCGTTTGTTTTCCATAAAATTGTTACCCCTTTTGTCTTTGTCTTCTACGTGGATTGTGCTAATATCATATATTCCTTATGATTCCATTTGTTTAATTGTCATTTGTTTTGAAATGGGTTTCTTGAAGGAAGACAATTTGTGCTTTTTTCAGTTTTAAATATTTCAGTAGATTTGATCTCTTGTTAGGATTGTTTAAGCCATTGGTATTTAAAGATAATAAAGTTAAATCCATCTTAAGTTATTTAGATTATCCTCCAGATTTACTAAACTTCCGTGCAGGACTAGCTTAGTCCTGCACGTAAGCACCCGTGTAGGAGTAGGATAGCAGAGCACCATGCATATTAATAAGGCACGCTGCCCAATATCCTAGACTTACACGGAGCATTTACAAGTGCAGAGGGTGTGTCTGAGAGCAAAGCTCTCAGAATAACCCCCCCCTGCAATGTAGAACAGCACAAAATGGTAAGAAATGAGCGAGACTGCTCATAGGTGTTTGCATATCCCCACCAACAGTTCCCCATGTGTACAACAGCAACAGTAGATAAAAATTAAATGAAGAAACCCCTTCATTGTCTTTTAAAAATCTGAGTACAGCTAACCGTAGGTGCGCGGGTGTGCCCATCACTTAGCTATGGTTAAAGCAGCTTAAAAGGCTGAAGAGGATAACAAGGAAGATATATGCAAATGAAGCAGCATAGCAATTGTGTAGTATGTAGAGCATTCACCTAATGAGCAGGCATTCCCGGTTCGAGTCCCACAGCAGCACAATCTATTTTACATGCAAAGCAGATTATAACCAATATTTTTGTTGCAAAACCCAGTACATAACATATATTTATGAACTGGAATACTGCAGTAAATGCACATGTGAAGTGTCAGTGTCATAATGAATAAGGCACTAGTAAACAGGTTAAAGCACAAATAAGCAGTAGTAAACATATGTAAGCGCTAGTAAGTGTGTTTAAGTGAGTTTGCATGGGGGTAAGCACTGCCTACACAGTTGAAGCAATGTAGAAGTTAACTGAGTGTAAGAAACTGTAACCAGAAGTTAGTATTGCTTACCGCCATGCAAACACGAGCAAATCAGCCTACAACTGCTTTAAAGTGCCTTAATCACGCTGTATCTAATGGCTTGTGTTCTGCCCAGCAACAGAAAAAACAGCACTCGAACACAGGACTCTGCACACCATAGACAACGTGATTTACCACTAAGCCATGCCAGAGATACATAAAATCTGATGTGTTCAGAAACATGACATCCAGCCCAGTCATGCAACAGTGCAGAGAATCTATACCAACATCTAGATAAATGTGTGTGTGTAAATATGCTAATATCTAAACAGATACAACATATCTATCTATCTATATATATATATATATATATATATATATATATATATATATATATATTTAGAAATATATACATATATATATATATATATATATATATATATATATATATATATATATATATCGCCACACATCTGTAGATAGCAATGGTAGATTGACAAAAACAAATATGTCCACATGCACTGATAAGGGGTTGAGATGCCCCAAACAATATACTTTATGTACAAATAGGCATACCCCCCCCCACCACAGCCAAACATGTCCACCCTGTAATACCCTACCAAGAGTTACAGATCCCATAAGCAGGACCAGACATGACATGGACACAAGATGTTAACAGTACTACAACCTACCTCTATGATGTCAGGCTGGTATTGCTAACATATCATGCAGTACAGTCTGGCTCCCATAGGAAATGTAACATTTGGAAGCTATCAACCTCCCCGGGGTACATATACACAGACACATATATGCAGATACAGATATATACATGCAGATAGGTATAGTAAGATACATATGTAGAAGGTACACACAATATGGAACAGCCACTATGCCTACAGTTCACACCTGAACAACTGGACACTGTATGGGCCACCCATACAAATTACAATAATTGCGAGGTCATAGAAAAAACACCACACACAGGCTTGCAGAAAAGGAAAACCTTTATTTGTGTACTATTGCAGTTCTATATGCCATGTCATATAGCTGTTCAGACACTGATATCCATATATACAGAGTAATGCAATTGTGAAACAATTATACTAATACAGTAGTCTGGAAAGGGCCATAACTGTAGCTGTCCAGGCCAAAGCCTTCAAATTGTACAATAGAAAAGACAGACTGGACCACAGGATACCAAACAATCAACAGTATGTAATGCAGGTGAATAGTCCAGCAACCTCTATCTACACTTTGTACAAAATCACTAGGTGGTAAAGACTTCAGCTGACCAAATGGGATGTAACTGTTGCATAACAAGGCATAACTGACACAATCATAAGGACAATGACAAACAGAACAGTCTGTATGGCAGGATACAGTAGGCCTGCATTAACCCAATTTATGTGAGTAATGTAAAGATAGGTGAAGTATACGGTACTGTACATCCAGATACCTTAAGGCAGCTCACCCCTGATGCCCCCACATTTTGTAACAGCCTAGGTCATTTATGGTGCACCCCCCCAACACTCAATACTACAGGGCCATATACCCCTGTTACATACACTGGCCTCTGGAGTGCATAAGGGCACACATGTATTGTGTAGGTGAAGCCCACAAATATATAGTTCCAGCACCACCGTATGTGTGGGTGATACAACAGCAGTGGACTAATGGCAGCAATGGCAGTGTGATATACTCACAGCCCTCTACAGAACAACCCCAACAGCATGACATATGTGCAAAGCTTGGTATGTAGGTGGAATACAGAGGCTGAAACACAGGCCCATATGTGGAAAACTGTTGCCATACACTAAACAAGTTGCTGGTGTTACATGATAGTCCACAACATACCCTTAACCAGGGAATTGAGGTTAGAAATATAAATAGATGTAGCCATGTACTGACAGCACTCAACACACACACACACACACACTGCCAGTGAAACAGCTGACACAGGACCTGTGTGTTGGACAGACAAAACATGATAGGCACACCTCTGGTCACCAACAGGATAGGCCCACAGTTGAGAGCTATGCAGACAGACTGCATTCCAAGGTTATCTAGTATGTACACACACATACACACACCCTGTAACACCAGTACTATACAAAGCATAACACAACTCTACTCACACTCTGTCTGTAGTTCTGGAACCTCCTACAAATATGAAGCTGGCCTGAGTGTGCCGGTTCCCCTGGAAGAGTTATTGCTACCTGCTGTCTGTAACACTGATGCCCACATACAGGAAGGATGTCCAACACACAGGAAAGGTAAAGTAACCACACCCACATGATGTAGGTATTTATAGTAGGTGGTTGCCATGACAGTGGTAATTGGAAGTACTACACAGCAAGCTACATGCAGTTAGCAAGTGTAGGACGCTAATTGGTGCAGATGCCATCACCTGATCAAGTGCATCATGAACTCAATTGGAGTGCATCAAGAACTCAATTGGAGAGAGAGAGAGAGAGAGAGAGAGAGAGAGAGAGAGAGAGAGCTAATTGGTGCAGATGCCATCACCTGATCAAGTGCATCATGTACTAAAGCAATCTACCCCAAGAACTCAATTGGAGAGAGAGAGAGAGAGAGACAGAGAGAGAGAGAGAGAGAGAGAGAGAGAGAGAGAGAGAGAGAGAAAAAAAAAACAAAAAAAAAACAAAAGCAGGAAAAAAAACTCAGTAGCCATCAAGGCAGCTGCCATTCATAAATACATCATTCCCACAACAGGTATGTAAAGTATATGTACATGTCTTAGAATGTAGTACTGGTCTATTGTAAGGTGGTAGGTGATATGGAATGAGTTATATGTGCCATCAGGTGTTGTTGTGATTATGTTCATCTGAACAACTGTTATGGGCAATCGTGTTTGTCCCAGTGGGTAGAGGGCCATAGCTGTTAACTGTGCAGGTCAGCACTGACAGACAGGATGTAAGCCATCATAGTGTGTGTTGTGTAATGGGGATTATGTATATGATGTGGCCAATAGCTGGTGGTGGAAATAATGCCATTATGATGGACATGTGGGATCCATGGACCACCACTGGCAGGATACCCAGGTGAATATGTAATGTAGCATGCCGGAATGCCATACGTGTGTAATAGGGTAACCTGCAAACAAGTCCCACATATAGCCCACTAATGTCAGGCCATGTCAATATGTGGCACCTGTCTGTGTTGTAGCAAGGCAGAACAGTACAGTTGTGCATGAAGGTGTTGTGAGATTGTGGAGCTGATGTCTGAATGTTCCCCACATATAGGTATGCATATGTGTAGATATGTCACATATAATATATAAGGATAAATGTAAATCACTATGTATGTCCAGAAATATACATATACATATACCCATGTGTAGACATATATATGTGCACATATATATAAATTTACATATATCTACACATATATAAAGATATATACCTATATGCACATGTCTAAATATGTACAAACACACATACAAAAAGATATGTATGTAAAGACATTTCCCCTATATCAATACCACAGTGATGTGTGCTATGTGCAAGGCATTGGCACACATAGCAAAACACACATATATCCACAGCTGGCGGTGTGTGCACCATGGACGTGTATGTCACATGTTAGTCCCTTGTTGGCACCACATTGCCCCCGTCTGTGAAGTATGCAATGGGAATATGGGGAAATATGGCAGATACACATGTGGAGGTGGTCAAGGTTGGTAGATCTAGAGGACAGTCTACAGGGGTGGTATGTGACACATGTGGTGGGTAAACACCGTGGATGGTGTGTGTGATCTGTGATGTGGATGTGCCATGGTCCCCAATATAGGCACAATGGGAACAAGGCTCCCACCAACTGCCACTCACAACAGCAGTCCACATCCTGAAGGTGCCAGGTCTGGCGGCTGAGCAGGAGGAGCATGTTGGCCATGTGAATGTGCCCCAGATTGATGTAACACATCCCTCTTGTGTCTGTGAAGCCTGGTATGGTACAGACCCTAGACCTGAGCTAAGGGGACAGGAACATGTTGGTGTGTACTCTGAGTGGGGGGCCAACATCCCCTGGGTGGTTCCACCTGTTGGTATTGCTGTAACCGTACATGGGGAGGCCCCAGGTGATGTGACCAGGTATCCTGGTCAGATGGGTGTGTAGAGGGGATCAGCTGGCCAATGGAACATATACATGTTATTGTGTCACTGTTATAGTACATTTGTTGATAGTAATAATCTACACAATCCTCGTACATGTCCAACAGCATGCATAGATCCCCCTAATAACACAGACTGTCAGATGTGCAGCAATCTCAGAGCAGCCATACCACTGGCATATATGTAACCATAGTGACCCTGACAATGACATGCAAGTGAATAGTCTGTAACAGGCCAGCAATGTTAGTGTCCACACAGGGGACATAGCTAGAATCACATAGCAAAAGGTGTGGTACAATACACAATCTGTCCAAATGGTAGTCAAGCTGTAGCCATTCCTAATGAGTTGTGTACAGTCTGTTGAAGCTGGTATGGTTGGGGGGGGGGGTGACAGAGATGTGTATTACGAACAGTGGTAAACTTGCCATATGAGTTGCTCAGGCCTGTTCCCATCTTCATGTCTTTCAGGCGAGATGTCACACATCAGGTTACCCATGTATTCAGCGTAGGAGAATGAGGTCATTATCAACCACCTAGTTCAGCACAACCAGGTTCCCTTTGGAAGGATAGCCCATGACCAGCAGGAGTGGACCACCCTGTGGAATGATCTAGTCCACAGGGTCAATGATGTTGGCCTGTGTAACCACAGTTATAAGCAGGTCCGGCATCATTGCAGCGACCTGTTTCACAATGCCACAGTCCAGGGGGATCGCCTCACCATGGGGGGGGCATGCCATCCATTCACCCCTGACACATATGGAGGAGTTCCTGGCCAGCCTTGTGGTACCTGCCCATCTGGAACACCATCAACCACTGGATCCGTGCATGGAGGTGGGTGTCACCCACACACCAGCCGAGGAGCATGCAGATAAGGACAGAAGGCACATCAGTAGACCACTGTTGTGTAAATATCCACAGTGGTACAGGTATATCATGCATATCTGACATGTCATACATATATTGTGTAGCTGCATTATAGTGATAAACAGATGTCCAGATGTGGTAGTAGTGTGATAATTTATGGTTGATGTATGGTAGTACTGCATCCAGCCTGTAGCAGTGCCACAGGTGTGGCCACTGACATTACACCTCTCACCCACTTATGTAGGTCCCTCCAGGATGACAACAAGGCATCAACCTGTAGCTAGTGAGTATGTCTTATGTAGATGCATGCCAACACACCAGACATGTAATGGTGATGGTATATTCCATGCACCCATCTAACACACCTGCCCTGAATGCATGCTGTACATGTGCATGTATTGTTGCTGTGAAATGCATGGTCTCACAGGGGTGACCATGATGGTGTATTGAAAGGATATGTCACACACCTGCATAACAACTAACATCCTGTCATTGTGGAATGTGTCCACAGAGAATAACATACTATTGGTAGACATGGCTGACAGTAGTGACATGTTCTGAACAACACCCATATACAGTGCAACACCAGTGTAAATACCTTTAGGGCAATGCCAACTGCTGCCGAGATACACCATGGCATACAGCATTACAGTAGTCCACATTATCAGCTGGGTCTAGGCTGCAACATGTGGTGTTCAGTGTATGGGACACTGCAAACTGACACAAATGTGTAGGGCTTACCTGTTATGCGTCTGCATAAAAAGCTGGTGGGGGGGGGTCTCAGAATGAAACACCAGTGCACAGCCGCAGGGATCCTAAGGATGGTTGGAATGGCTCTATCTGCATATAGTCAGGTTCAGGAGCTGCGGCAGCGGTAACCCTATCCACACTGCAATAGTGAAGTACTGTGTGAACACCATGGGATGTGCACATGAGTGGACCTTTCAGTCATGCAGAATAGGGGGACATGTGTAGGGTAGGCTGAACATACACTGGCAATTGCAGAAGGCCAATGCTAGTAAACCCCTGCCATGAGAAGGGACTGCTGTAGTACACAAAACAAGAGGTGTGATAAACCATCATGATAAGGGTGTGCAAACATATGCCCACATCATGTGTATGCATTGCGGTCAGCAACTGCACATCTAACACAATCTGTAGACACTGTATGTGAAAGTACAGGGCATATGTTACATACCAGGCTTGTGTACTGCTAAGATATGCAGTGCTGTGGTCCCATGGCAGATCATGGATATGTGTGTAAAATCAGTAAAGGTGTGTACACTCCCTATAGCCACGGTATGCTCTGATGGTTGTCAGTGTAAGCATTTCTGCAGTGGTCATACATGGTCTTTTCCTAACAGCTTATGTCATATCTGTTTCTAAATCTCCTTAAGGATTAATATATTACAACTTAATTTTCTTGTACTATATTTTTCTTTTATTGTTCAACCTTTAAATTTCAAATTTCTTCCGTTTCATTTTTCTTCATCATTCCACCTCTGTTTTTGCCCTCTTTTATTTATTTGCTAATTTGTTATATTTCTTTCTATAATATTTGCAAATACATTTTCACTTTCATGTTTCCTACTTTCCAAAATCTACTACAAACATAAAAATGCTGGAAGCACAAGTGTTTTTTTTTTAATGCAAACCCACTTTTTCTTTTTGTTATATGCAAGTTGTATATTGACCAGAAATTACCTTGATCCCCATATAATACTAAACACTATCTGTAACAACTTTTTTTCCATTTCTGTTGGAAATACTGGAACTGATTCTAAGTATCTCAATGTGATTAGAATAATTGCATTTATCAAATATACTTTCTTTTCTTAAAAGTTAGGGCTGGATTGATTAACAGCTACATGAAGTGTAGCTGTCGTATTGGTGGCGTGCCACATCACCATCATGTATTCATTAAATGTCTCTACATGATGCTTAGAGCTGCCAGACAGAGATAAACAGTGCTGTGCAATAATGACAGCATAAAGAACCAAATTACATGCTAATTAACCAATCCAGTATGGCAGAGGTATTCAGGAAGCTATAAAACAATCTTGTACACTTAGTGTAGGCTTTTGCCCTGTACACCAAAAGTCTTTGGAAGACAGCGCCATTATCCTAGAAAAAAAAAATTATGTTAGGGGTTTATTATGCTGCTTGTTCAACAGCATTTAAATTAGGATGCTGCTGCCAGACCTCAGTCCAGAAGAAGAAGGGTGTTGAGATTCCATTTAACTTATATGCTCATAGGTTCATAGATGTGTACTAGGCTAACAACCATGAGGGCCATGTAAAGCCTAGCCATGTATCCCAAATCTCTGACAAGTTATCATGGACTTGATGACACAGAAATTGCTGAGAAATATAAGGTGGACAGAGAAGCAGTATTGGAAAAATGCAACCTCTGTTGCCCCCACCTCAGGCCCTAGGGAAATCATGGAGAACCCATACCAGTGGAATTAAAGGTATGTTCAGCTTTACATATTCTATCTAACTGTACTATTCAGAGACCCACAAGAGTTATATTAGGGGTGCCACATAAAGCATCCTTAAGAATATTATATAATTTTTAAATTTAATGCTACTACATGCAAACAAAAACATTTGTTCTTCCACACACCCCACACAAAATAGCAAGAACCATGCAGGGATGCCCTGAAGTATTGGGTGCAATAAATTGTACACACATAGACATTAACGCTCCACCTGGGGAACAGTGAAGGAGGTACATCAACAGAAAAGGTTTCCACCTTATAACCTGTCAGGTTGTTTGTAATGCCCTCAGACTCATCTACAATGTCTGTGCAGGTAACCCAGGCAGTTTCCATGACTCACACATACAGTACACCAGCAAGATGTACACTAGGTTTACTAAGGCTGACATTCCTCAAGGCATACCTCTCAACTTGTCCAGATTTTTGCCTCATATTTTTTGGTCTCTTCTTCATAAAATGAGTGGTTTTCAGTCAAATTAGAGAGGACTTGAAGTCACTAAATAAATATATACATTCAAGTTTCAGACTTCATGTCCTTCATAAAATTTATGTTAACTCTGTTCTGTTACTCTAGAACTTTTTAAGTTTATAAGGGCAATATTTAAAATATATCACTATTTTTGGACCCTTTGTCCTCCCATTATTCTAGGCTTTGTCCAGATTTCTTGCACTTGGATTTTGGGAGGTATGGCTCAGGGGCATCTAATAGTGACTACAGCTTATATACTTGAGCCCTGCACACTCCTGAGAAACCCACACAACCCCTCCTAGCAAGGATACAATGTGGCTCAAACCCAGACTTTGAATATCATAGAATGCGTGTTTTGATTGCTTAAATCAAGATTCCTGCTTCTAGGCACATTAGGAGATGTGCTGTAGTATTACCCAGGCACCTCTGCCAAAATACTTACAGTCTATGTCATGTTACAGAATATAATTCTTAGGAAACAACTTCATCAAGGACAGTAAGGGGCAGGATCACAGTTTCAAGGACCGCAGGGAAGGCCAGCAGCAGCAGGTACAGATGAGAAGTCTGAGGGAGAACCATCATCTGCAGGTGGTGCTGGGAGACGGAGGCATGCACAGTATGTGGTGGATCTGGCTAACAGCAAAGGATAGCACACACAATTACTATGTAGGACAAAACCTAAGATCCCATGCATATGCAAATAGGAAAATTGATGCCTGTCAGACTTCACAACCTTTACTTGCCTATGAACCTATGGATCTATGTAATGGCTATGTTCTGATAGCATCAGAAAGGGACACCTCCAAGGACACATTTTGTACCTGCAGTAATGACAAGGTAAATGTGGAACCTGGAAAGAAAAAAAATGTTATATAAATGATTTCTCTTATATGTAAATATATAGATGCCCCCGAGCGGAGCACTTGTCTGAGATGTACAGTTACTTCAGCGATATCTTCTCTGTCAGGTTTTTACAATATACAGTTACATATTAGTACCAAATAGACCAATTGGCATAATGGTTAAGGTCTTTGCCTCACATGTTCAATCCTTATGTCCAGCCAATACCTGTTTGGAGTTTGCATTTCTCCCTGTGTCTCTGTGGGGTTCTTCCTATCTTCGAAAAACATGCTGAGTGTTTCCATCTCAAACTCACCAATGAATAGAGCTGTGTGCAGCAGCATAGACTCTATATGGTGCCCTATAGTGGAAACAACTGTGCAGACCAACCTCTTTCAGCATTTATTGTGGTGCACAGTATCCTCAAGATAGGAAACATGGCTCACAGACTGAGTGCCATGGCAGGGAAAGCCACTTGATGGTGTAAAATATGGCTCTAGATGATTCAGGTCATGTTGACTAATGTCATCAAAATGGGCATGGGTACTTACCATGATAAGTGGGTTGAGGACTTGGTCTACTCTGACCAATGCCAGGGACCCATGTTAATGGTGGGAGAGTTGTATGTGCCCCTATTGGCCAGTGTGGCTGCCATAAAGCCCAGCAGCCCTGGGTCAATAAGCTACTGGCTGGCTGGTGTCTAGTGGCCCAGCATTGGTTACCTGACATACCTCTGTTGAGCAAAAGCTGAATATAATGCCAACCAACCTGCCAAGCATGAACTGTGAATTGCTATGCTTAATGTAGGTTCACTGATGTGTAGGACATGATGATACAAACAAGGCTTAACATCCTATGTATCCAAGAGACAAGATGGAGGGGCAGTGCAGGAAAGCCACTTGGCTTGGGATCCAGATTCTACTACTCAGGAGGAAGGCAGGCTAGAAATGGTGTGGGAATTGTGATGAGAGAGAGGTATCAGAATACAGTGAAGAAGATTTATGACAGACAGAGAGGAAACGAAGATGTTCAGCAAAGAGGTAGATGGATTGTGTGAAAGATCTGTGACAGGCAGAAGTGTGGAACTGAGTCAAAAAAGATGGTGACAGTTAACATGATACCCTCACCCCATGCAAAAAATGGGAAAAAGGGTGCTGATAATGATGATACTGATGATGATTAGAACTAGTTGTGTGCATAAAGCATTTCAAATGACCGTGGTCTAAAAAACATGAGACAGGTCAGTTATAGTCTCATTTGCATAAGTATACCTCAAAGCAAAACTGAAGTACCTAAAGCTTCGACTGCTTTAATGACAATAATAACTAAAATACAATGATGTTCAACAATTATAGAAGCAATGATTCACAAATGAATAGCAAAAAGAAATCAATAACTTTCCTTCTGCAATACGTAATGATATGAGTATATGAATGTAAATAAGCAAGCATTAGCTATCCACTATGTGCATCAGGCATATATGCAACCCTAAGTCACAAAGACATTTGCAAAGGATAGGAACAATCTTCATAATCTGCTGTGCGGGAGGGTTGGGTATAGAAGGAGGGCAAGGCTGACAAAGAAGAAATTTCTCTATCACTGTATACTGTGATCAGGACCAGTAACAACAGATATAGAGAATTCGGTAGTACTGTTTAGATAGTTTGCATGTGTGTGAGGTGGTAGGGGCGATTTTTTTAATGTGTGTGTGTTTGTGTGTGTGTGTGTGTGTGTGTGTGTGTGTGTGTGTGTGTGTGTGTGTGTAGATGTATGAACATAATCGGATATTGTGCTAGTGCTACATCTTGACATCTTGAACAGGTGTGAGCCATGCATGGTATAGTCAGTTCAGTGTCATTGCCCCATGACCACAAGAATCACCTCTGCCAGCAGTTGCACTGCTACTTCTACAGCCCTTCCTGGACATTGGGATGCTACATAAATATGAGTGATGTCTGCTGGATAACCTGTCCTTAAGACTACATCCAGGACCAAGACCCAGTGGTCTACCACATCCAATTGTGGACACTGCGGTCACTAACAGAGCTATGAATGTTGTGTCACTACAGGAGCAGGATCTTGCATGGCCACATCTGCTAGCACTTGAAGATGTAGTGTCTCTCCAACCACATGGATGCCTGTACTGCCCCAACAGACATTCTGTCACAGGCAGTGCCTGATCCAGTGTGAGGTTCATCCTTCCCAAGGAGGTACCCACACACTTGAGGGAGTCATGCGCATCAGAAAGCATGAATTTCAGTATTCATGCTATCTCTTCCAAGGCCATAGTCGCCCTACACATATGTTTGGTGGTACCTAATGACACAACAGCATCAGGAGGATGGTGGACAGCAGACTTCCTTCAAGCATTCCTTCCAAACCTTCAGTGTGGCACCACACCTCACAATGGCTATGGGAGAAACAACCAGCTCTGCAAACAGTGAAACCACACTACCATGATCAACCCACAGTGGTCTCCATATCATGAATATATGTAGGCATACTGACTGTGTCCAAAATATGAGCAGGGGATGTTTGAGTCACAACCTCAGTGTCAGACTGACCTTCTGCACCCCCAAAACTGTGCCTGTTCATCATCACCATCATAATCAGTGGCTATCAATACTCTGAAATTAGGTGGTAGGAGTTCCACAGTGCCACTCTCAGAATCACCTATGATAACAATGAATTAGCACAGCAAAGAGGAAAACAGAGAATAATATTTTTCATATAGTTTCCTTATATGAAAAGTTAAACTCTAACAGATGATAAAGCAACACAAATTTTACTCTCATAAACACCTGACTCTATCTTACCTACAGTAATCACAATAACTAAATGTGTGCTTACCACATGCATGCTGGCTGGTAGCCTGCAATCCAGAAGTGCCTATATGTGAAGAAGGGAAAGGAAAAAAGGCTGATATGCAACACAATGCAAATGAAACAAGAAAAAGGGAACAGTCCACTTCACAAGTACAGATTATAAATGTTCTCATGCAAATATTTAATGAGCACTTGGATTTCCCCATCCTCCAAAGCATCCTTCACTATTTCACTATGACTGTGTTGCCTGACTCACAGTTATTGCTAGTTCTGTATGTATAAGACATCTATGATATATGCATGCATATATGTATATAACAATGACACTTGCATTTTGCATACTTGGAAGGTTTACTTGTGACACTCTGGGTCTGTCATCTACATCTGCACCAATGTCAAGGATTCTGTGGGAAACCTTGTCAAGCTATTTGGATCTCTGAAAGTGGACAGGAACTCCTCTGTTTCAGTTAGTGGTGGTTCAGTAGGCAAGTTCCTTAGGCACCTGTTCCTGAATAATTTCAGCTACCTTGTATTGCATCTGGAAATAAGCTCTCCCATGCTCTTCAACAGCATTGGTGATATCAATCACCTGCTTCCATATTCTGTTTCAGGCACATTGGTCACCCCTACCTGTCCCTTAAAGAAAAGCTCCATGGTGACACAAGGCCTGACTAATGACTTCATTTCCTACATCGGTGTATGGTGGATTGCTGGGTACATATTTCTTCTTGGGTGCCATATTCTTGTATGTGGTGAAACACACAACAGACCCATAATTAAGTATAAAGGTACATGACGTAAGGGGCATTGTACTCAATAATGGGTCTTATAAGGGATGAATACAGCAACACATATCTCACAAAGCCAGTGTGCCAAACAGTCACAGCCCTTAAGACTAAACAACACACCTGATACACTTGTAATAGGTGACTCTATCGTCAGGCACACTGACGTCCCGCTCACCAGGCTGAACAAGGAGAGGGTCACGGTGAGCAGCCTATTGGGTGCTAGGATCCGCCACATAACACAAGCACTCAGGTCACTCCAAGGCAAGTACAAATATGACTCAGTCATTGTCCATGCTGGTGTGAATGACCTGAGACGTACCTCCCTGGACTACATGAAAAGAGACATAAAGGAGCTCTCTGAGCATGTAGCCCAGGCCGGTATGACCCTGACCTTGAGTAGCATCTTACCCTCACCAAGAATGATGCCACAATATGAAGACAAGATGATCAATTTCAACAATTGGCTTAAGTACTGGTGTCATTCAAAGGGGATCCAATGCCTGTCAGCTTGGGATGATATGCTCGACAAGCCACAATGCTTCGCTAGGGACGGCTTGCACCTGTCACCCCTGGGCTTTTGGATATTGGCAAAGGCTCTTGCTACCCCCATAGTGCCTTTTTAGGCAAGGCTCAAAAGACAAACCCACCTCCATAGGTATCACAAGGGATAAGAAACTAAGAGTAATGCTACTCAACGCCAGAAGTCTAAACCTCAAGATGCACGCACTCAAAACTCTCCTTAGCATGGAGAACATCGATATCTGTGCAGTAACAGAAACCTGGTTCAGGGCTCCCGAGAGCACCCCAGCACTACCAGGTTATACCTCATACCATGCTTTTCGGCCCCAAAACTTGGAACGAACCACAAAAGGAGGGGGAGTATCGATATTCATCAAAGATACCCACACCTCCAGGTTGGTGGCAAAGCACGAAGCATCTGAGACTATCCATGTGCAACTAACAGTGGGTAAAACTGCCTTCCAGTTTATAGCCTGCTACAGACCACCCTCCCAAACCCAGGAACCCCACTCGGCCTTCCTGAGAACACTGGAAAATATGAAGGTCTCTCCAAACACCATTATATTGGGCGACTTCAACTACCCAAACATAGACTGGGAGCATTACTCTAGCTCCAACACCCTAGCCCAAAGGTTCCTAGAATTTATAAACTCAAATGCTATGGAACAACTTGTTACCACTCCCACAAGAGGGGAAAACATACTGGACCTGATCATCACCAACATGGGGACTCTATGCTCCAGACCAGAAGTGTATCCCTCACTGGTAAGATCAGACCATAAACTAATCTCACTGGATATTCACATCCCGACCCCACCCCTGCCCAGAAAACCACAGTGAAAAACTTCTCTAAAGCAAATTTTACACTCCTCAAAACTGAGGTGGAATCCTTCAAAGCCCCCGGGCCTGTGGAAAATACAGCCCAGACCGCAGAATCCTTTATAAATGCATTCTATGAACACCTTCAGGAATGCATGGATCATGCGATCCCAAATAAAACCAAGACCCAATCCTCCAAAGGCAGATGTCCTGTCTGGTGGACCCCAGCCATAAACAAACTATACAATAGAAGGAGGAAGCTACTAAATGATAAAGCAAAATCCCAAAAAGGGAAGGCATCACTGATCAGTATTAGCAAAAAACTACGGGCACACATAAAATTGTCTAAGGCCAGCTTCGAGAGAAACATTGCACAGGACACTAAGGATAATCACAAGGCTTTCTTTAGTTATGTTAGGAACCTGGGTGGTAATTCCCAGATATGCTCAGAATTAGTCCAAAATGACAATAAATACACTGAACCCACAGACATTGCCAACATCCTAGCTGACAGGTTCAGCGCAAACTTCTCCCCCCCCTCCCCACCAAAAGGGCAAATATCTATCCCAGCAGAGTGCTGCCCCCCTGACATCTCAGATGCTCAGGTAAGAGCCGCCCTCTCCAAAGCAAAAAACACAGCATCAATGGGACCAGATGGTGTCCCGGGCTGCGTCCTACATGAACTCAAAGAAGAGCTAAACCCAAACATAAAACTACTGTTCAATCTCAGCCTTACTACAGGATATGTGCCCAAAGAGTGGCGTACAGCAACAGTGGTCCCTCTCCATAAAGGTGGTGCCTCAACGGATCCTGGAAACTATCGCTCCATAAGCCTGGCTAGCTTGGTCTGCAAAGCTATGGAAAGGAACATCATGGACCTCATAAATAAAGATATTGGGGACCTACAAACACTGGATCCTACCCAGTTCGGCTTTGTTAAGGGCAGATCCTGCCTCTTAAACCTGGTTGATTTCTTTGAAACAGTCACCAAGGTCATTGACGAGGGGAAGGTGGCCCACACAGCCTACCTGGACCTCGCAAAAGCCTTCAATACAATACCCCACTCGGGCATTATAGATAAGCTCACCAGCTTAAATATAAACCCCTATGTCACTAAATGGATTGCAAACTGGCTCAAGGACAGAACCCACATGGTTAGAATTGCTGGAGCCATGTCAGACTCCAAACCAGTTACAAGTGGTGTCCCACAAGGCTCAGTCCTGGGACCTCTCTTGTTCGGTATATATTTCTCGGAGGTACAGGCCAACACGGAAGGACTGTGGCTGACCAAGTTCGCAGATGACTGCAAACTGGGTGCCATAATCGACTCTCCAGCCGACACAAGCATCCTCCAAAAGGGCCTCATAGAAACAGACAACTGGTGCCAGTGCCATGGCCTCAAGCTAAATGCCAAAAGTGTATAGTCATCCCTTTGGCAAAACAAAGTGCCCACAAATTACCACATAGGTGGAAATCCATTAAGTACAGAAGAAGTAATTAGGGACCTGGGGACCCAAGTTGATAGCAATCTCTCATTTGACAACCACGTGGCCAAAGTGGTTAGAAAAACATTTTATATAGCCCACCTAATCATGAAGGGATTCACATCTAGATCAGGGAGGTCATCGTGCCTCTTTACTCATCCCTCATCAGGCCCATAATTGAGTACAATGCCCCTTTGGGATGTACCTTACCAGACACCTGCAGCAACTGGAAAGACCCCAAAAGTACCTCACCAAGAGGATCAAAGGGCTCAAACAGATGCCATATGCTGCCCGGTTAAAGAAACTCCAGCTCTACTCAGTGGCATACCGCCTGTTCAGAGGTGATCTGTGCCTGACGTATAAAGCCATGTCCAACCCGGAATTAATGGACATGCTGCACCTCAGAAAATCCAAATCCCATCGAGCTACGCTCGAGAGACTTGAACCTCAGCACTGAAATAAATAGGACATGCTGGAGGGACAGATTCATAACCCAGAGGCTCCCTTCACTCTGGAATAAAATCCCAGTCCAGGTTAGGCAGAATCCCTCATTGACTCTCTTCAAGAGGAATCTTGATGAGTGGATGGGAGATCGTAGGTTTACCCCGGGTATCACTTCTGTGTCACTGTTAGATAGAGGCACAGTATACTAACCTCAAAAAAGGGCATAGCAAAATAAATTTAAAATGGGTGGTGAAAGCCAAACACATTCTGGCTAGGCTTATAAATGCCCTAGGGCAGATAGCCTAGTATGAACCTATGAACCTATGAACCTATAATACAGGGATGTTATCACTACCTTGTCCCTGGATGAGATACCCTTACTAATGAGGTGGCCATGTAGAAAGCTTTCCATACAACAGAGGCAATATGGTGGTCAAAAGTCAGTTTGCTATCAACCTGGGTGCCCAACTCCCTCATGACTGATTGCGTGCTTAGGACCTTGTTATTAATGTGATAATTTGCGGAGGTGCCACTCTCCCCAAAGGGGATGATGATGCATTTTTGGCATTCAGTTTGAAGCCATTTTTCTAGCACCAGTCATATGTTTGAGTGAGACCATCTTGGAGGATGTCTAAATCACTAGGGGAGCAGATGGCAGTGTCCACCTAGCAGTCATCTGCAAACTTGATCAGCCATAGCCCACTGGTTTTGCCCTGCACCTTAACAAAGTATATCCCAAACAACAAAGGCCTCAAGACTGATCCCTGGGGTACACCACTTGTTACAGATCGACTGCTTGAAGTGGCTTCCCCTATTTTGATTAGGTGGGTTCTATCAGTGAGGTGGTTTGCTACCCATCTGGTAACAAAAAAGGTTTAAAAATAAAAAACATAATTATGTTACATACAATATACCTACAAATGTGATATAACTTTATACATGTTATATTACATAATAAATTGGGGTAAGCTGTTTAACCCGTAACATAATGAAGGCGTTTGCATGTAGAAAAACTAATAGCAGTAGAGCAAGAAAAATATGAGCAAAAGAAAGAGGTGAGGGTTTATAGTTCATTATTGTTCTGAAGCATGCATGCCTACTCCATAACTCTTGCTGCTTGCATTATATAATGAGAACACCAGATTAAATGTGTATGGGTCCAATGCCCAGCAGAAGCAATTACCTCATATCACTGGATAAATATTTATAAAATGTTAACAGCATTAAATATGTCAGGAACAATCCAGTTATTGTAACTGCAATTATTACATTTGAATGCATATTGACAATCTATCATAAGGAAACAAAGGTTGTTCTTTGCTATATCATAGCAGTGAGATTTGTTTATTTTATAACACATTAATAACTTTTGAATCAGCCAACAGCAGAACCAAGAAGCAATATATGGAAGCAAAAAAACACAGTGATTTACTAATTACGGCAAACAATGTTTTTTCGCTTCCATCTATTGTTTCTACATTAATAACTTTGCATCATATATTGATGTGGTGGTAAAGGTGTACAATAGTAAATTATCATAAATGCTTATGTATTGACAAACAATGTTCATTGAAAAAATGCAGAAGTTTGACATGCCATGTATCTAATGATCTCTTTTTGTCTCCACTCTATAGCTGTCTTTTTGGGAGGGGTTATAATTTATTAACATTTTGATGTTTGCATATCTTGCTGTTGAAAAATACATGACATACAGCACACAGAGGTGGACCAACCACTGTGGCTACGTGTGGCGTACCTCCACAGACCGCTGCACAAATACCCAGCACCTTGAGTTTGCGACCTGCAATTGTTACCTCCACAACCTCTATCCTCTATCCTTCAACCACATCAAGTAGCTATTCCCCAGCTGTTGGTGCAGTGTTACCCTCTAGGAGCAATACCAGTGGAGGTGGTGATTTTGTCAACCAGCAGAAGCTGACAGGGCTGGTGGAGGATATCTTGGAAAGTGTCCATATCAGCAGGGTTGAAAAGTTCCTGCATTTCATTGCAAAGGCAACATCTGATACTAATCCAAGGACTTGCTACAGGAGACAGTGATGGCAGTTCTGAAGGTGAGAACTGTATTCTCACTGTTCTCAAGCTGTACATAGCTGTGCCTCCAATATCCTCTACCTATCCCCAATCATGGTGTCACCCAAAATTTTATCACCATCACCATCCCTATCTGTCTTGTATGTCCTGTATGTCTATGCATGCTTCCTAAACTATCCTGTCTACCTGACCCTCTCATTTCTAAACATCTTTCCTATTATCCCCCTTCCTCCAAAAATGGGCACCTGTCTCATAAAAAAAATATGTATATGTATATATATATATATATATATATATATATATATATATATGTATATATATATATATATATATATATATATATATATATATATATATATATGTGTATATATATATATATATATATATATATATATATATATATTTATATATATATGCCCCATGCACAACTCTTCACTTCTTCTAGATGCCATCTCAACACACTTTGTTCAGTCCAGTAGGCTATATAACATTTTTCTATTGTTGTTACCCATCCCTGGTGTGGTGACTCTCCAAAAGTCACAACATTGTTTGTACAATTGCACATTGATGTTGTGAAAATGGGGATCACTATGGTGCTCTCCTACCACCCTACTGCACAATCCTGTATTATTTCCCCTCTGTCCTATCCTTTGCTTGCCAACCCATTTTTATCAATATTCTATCCACCCCGGTCAAATCTGGTCAAAAAATAGATTCACACAAAACACACATAGACAGATATGGCCCATGGAAAAGACTGCTCTTTATGTCTTCGGCATTTGCATAGAGGATGGCATAGAGCAACAATGCTGAGTGATAGTGAAGGCTGTTTAACTTCTTAGTGCAAAAATTGATAATTTCTATTTAATCAGTGTGGGCAGGTTACTTTGTAGGAAATGTGCTTAAAGCTTCTGTGCTAGGAGAACAGAGAGTGAAAACAGACCAAACTCAGTACTGGAAAACAGTTAACGGAGCAGTTCTTAGGCTGCTGGATGTAATGACATAGGAGCTTCTTTGTTCTATGCTGAGATAATTAGTCTCTGAAAAATGAATGTTTTCACATAGTGTCATGGGTTTGATTACAGTTATAGGTTAATGTATTAATTCTTGATATTTCATATTACTTTCATATATTTAACTTCAAATCTCTGTATTGTTGTCCATATACAACATTTCATTGACATAACATATGAAGAGTGCAGTAAGACATCTCTTGCAACAACATTACAGTAAGAACTGGGAAAGTTAGAATGCCAGCCTTATCCTATTTATGTCTTCATGTTACAAAGACATGCTTCTGGAGCATTTCTCCCAGGGCTTCAGCTGAAAATTGGTCCTTTTCAAGTCTGACTTTCTCAGTAAATAAATGTTAAATAAATAAATGTTTGTAGCACTCTAATACTCATTACGTCTTCCTACAGTAAACACTTTATTGTATAGAACATGACAGAGTAATGATGACTTAATAAGTAAGAGTAACACACCAAACATATGTCCTTACATGGCCTACAAAACATATTGTTGTTATTCCATTCTGCATCTGTGTCTGTCTCTCTCTGTTCACTCCTTCTGCTTCAGTAAGTTGTCGCTGTGTTTCAGTTATGTTATCTAAATGTTATGAAGCAGTAATCTCTTTGTGGCATGATGACATAATGGTCATGTGTATAGATAGATGTTTTGGCTACTTTCAAGTGTTCTAAGCTATTAGCTAAGTGTTACTGACTATTCTTGGATGCTATTTGATATCTACCTGCTGCCTAAATATAGTTTTGCTCCATCATTATCCTTTTCCTCTCATAAGCTACTTTGTCTCTTCCTCCATCACACCCTGTCAGTGTATCTTCTCCTTTCTGTATCATTATTCTTCCACCTCTGCATTTGCACGTTTGGCACCAGGCAGCAAATGCTAATAAGGCTAAATGGAAGCACACAGCTTATGGCAATATCTTGCGATTTTATTGCTTTCGGCTGCATTGCTCTGTTCGGCTTTGCTCTGCTGTGCGTAGCTACATATATTTAGTTAAAGGTACTTTTAACAAGCTGAATAGTTGGATGTACAGATGACAGCGGTCAGTAAGACAATGAAGAAGAATACATACAATAATTCATATTTGCTGAAATCTGCTGTCAAATGTGAAATATCAGAAGTATGACTTCTTATGTGGTGTGCTTAAGTAAGCACCTATATTATCAGATAGAAAGTTTAGGTTAGCGAATACCTAAATGTCGACCTGGTAATATTGAAAAATTAAAACAGTGAACGGACGATTTAACATAGGGAATGAATTCCCTCGGCCGCAAAAAAAAAAAAATTTAAACCAAAATAAACCCCCCCCCCTAACTCCGAGATCACTTTACAGTGGGAAAAGAGGCAGAATCTGCATAATAGCCAAGGGAATTCTTTCCCTATGTTAAATTGGCTGTTCATGTTTTTTTGCTTTCACTGTTACCTGATCGATGTTTAGATATCCGTTAACCTAAACACTTGATCAAGTAGTAGGAAGCCCTAAAGTAATATTCAAGTATAAAAGTTTTTCTAGCAGTGACATAAAAGTTCGAATCCAGCTGTCTAAAAAAATGTTTTAGAATGTTTTCTGACTCCTGTAGCTGCGGATGCTGGCTACAGTCATTATTTTGCTGCTATATTAATGTGTCTGCTCTCAACTGTGAAACCTGTCTTGTACTGAACTTTGTGTGAAAGATGGCACAGAGCAACATAGAGTTCTGCTAATTCCCATTATAAATTCAGCACTGCAAATATGATTATGCATGCGCTTATACTTTACAATAAGCAATCTAATTCAGCTTGGCAGTGCTGCTCTCAAAGAGTAGCAGCAAAAAAAAAAAATTAGATTAGTTTGCACAACATTTGTATGTCTATATTATTTTTGCAACAGGTGATCTGGATTTCAGAATGACGTTGACACAATTGATTCAGTCATTTGATGGTAGTTTTGGTTCATAGGTTAGAACTAGGCTAACTGCCTTTGTGAGCCATTTCAAGCCTAGCCAATTACCCCATGTGAGAATCAAACCCTGCACCTGTAAGGTAAACACCTTAACCATTATGCCATCCTCCCACATATATTTGCTCTACAGTGTCCACACTTGCAACTGTGTTACAAGTTTAGTTAACTTGTGCTCACATAATCCATCGCTGGTGTCAAAGCCATGGCCTCAAGCTCAATGCCAAAATGTGCATTGTCATCCCCTTTGGTAAAAACTCTGTACCCATGAGCTACCACATAGGTGGTAGTCTATTTAACACAGAAAGTGTGATAAGAGACATTAGGACACAGGTGGAAAGTAGTCTCTCCCTTGATAATAATATCACCATAGTAGTCAGGAAAATCATCTACATGCACACCTCATCACAAAAGGTTTCTCATCCAGGAAAAAAAGAGGTCATTGTTCCCCTCTTCTCATCACTCATTAGACATATTATAGAGTACAATGCCCCTTTTGATATGTACCTCACAAGACATCTACAACAACTGGAAAGGCCACAGAAATAACTCACAAAGAGGATTACCAGTCTCAAACAGATGCCCTACACAGGCCGTCTCAAAAAACTCCAGCTTTACTCCGTCACATATTGCCTACTCAGAGGTGATCTCTGCCTAACATACAAAGCTATGTCAAACCCAGAGCTGTTGGACATGCTCCACTTAAAGAAATCCCAATCCCTCCAAGCTACATGCTCTATGGACCTAAACTATGTCACCGCAATAAACAGAACATGCTGGAGGGATAGATTCCTGCCCCAGAGACTTCCCATACTCTGGAACAAACTATGTATCTATATCAATCAAAGCTCCTCATTAGCACTCTTCAAGAAAAATCTTGATGATTGGATGGGAAGTAGGAAATTCACCCCTGGGATCACCTCTGTGTCTCTGCTCAACAGGTGCACAGGAAAATAATTATCTTGGGTGGCGAAAGCCAGGGTACCTTTTTGGCTAGGCTTGTATAGGCCCTAGGGCTGATATCCTGGTACCTACCTATGAACAGCAAATGTCTATGGCATCCCATAATGTGAAACATTCCAATGTCCTCCCAGTAATGAGTAATGCACTGTACATGAAGGACAGCATCTAAATTTTAGTAGAGAAGTACATAATTATGGGTGACAGTCATAGTGATTTTACATTGTCCTGTGCAAACATATGCATTTATAGCACAACCTGTGATACACAGTTTCATCTATTATAAACA